>NC_056732.1:1802076964-1802335867 GCF_019279795.1 Protopterus annectens
AGGACATAAGATGAAGTATTTAGGTATATGAATTAAAAAGGATTCTGTTATGGCAACTATGGTTACATGGGAAGAGGCTAAACAAAAGATAATACACAAAATGAGAATTTGGAAGTTCTTGATTATGGATATCAATAGTAAGATACAAGCAATGACAATGTTTCTAGTCTCTTTAGTTTTATGTACAGTTCAAGCATACTTTGCCAACCACTGAACAAGATGTGGACTGTAAATAATAAAGACCTGAAGGAATTCATTTGGGAGGAGATGAGGCCAGACTCAAATGGTATAAGCTGTTTCTTCCCCAACAATAAGGTGGTTTGGGAACTAGATTTGAAGTCCACAGTTAAGGCTGATAACACATGCAGGAGGTTACAAATCATAGTGGAAAGGCATGATGATTAAATGGGGGCAGTATTCCAGAAATAAGGATAGAATAAGCTTTTGGATGCAGACCTTTAGAGAGAATAAACAACCATGCAGAATACTATAAATTAACAAAACATATTATAAAACTTAAGCCAACACAAGAAGAGAGAAAGGAGATTTTAAGAACAATGCTGACTGTAAGCAGGAGCATAGAAAATAGGCAGGAGGGAATAGAATGGAATTTATTTGAGAAAACTATCAACAGAATCAAGGTTATATGAGAAAATAACTATAGAGGGAAAGGTACTAGAGTGGCATGAGGCCAAAAGGAAGTTTGGACTGCAGGTTAGAAACTGCTTTCCTTCCCAGGGATTGATAGAGTATAATTAAACTGAAAAGGATGGGAGCCCTAAGTGAAAGACCAACTCTGGTTCAGCTTTTAGTTGAGTCTAGAACAGAAGCTGCTGTTAATTAGTAGGGCAAATAAAGTACTGCATGATAACTGTAAGACTCAATCAAAGAAGGTTAGAAAATCTTGGGAAGAAAGAGAATGGAAAGGAAATATAAACAGGAATAATGTGAAGACATCAGTATGGCTCCCAAGTATGCATCAAAGTCTGGAAAGTTTAAGATCTGTGCCTGGAAATACACTTCAGAGAAAATTTCCTCGGAGAGATATCAATCATTGTAGCTGTGATGAGAAAGACAGAGGTAACTAGGAACATTTCTGGGGAATATGATGAACTGGCAGACTTCAAAAATTTCCTACAGAGACCTTTGTCTGAAATGTTGGGGAACATACAACTAAAAATAATTATTTTGAGCTGGGATACAGTAACTGAACTGCCTAGACATAGTAAAGCCTTGCTAAGTTTAATGCTATTGGGTGCCAAGAAAGCAATTACTAGAAAATGGAAATCAAGGTCCACACCAACATGGACTGAAATATTGGACATTGTAAAGTAGATACAATAATTGGAGACTGGATCTTTAGAAAAAGGAAAAGGTGAATTACATACAAATAAATAATTGGACTTTCTGGGAACAAAACATCCATAAAGGTGTTCACGGGAAGAGAAGTACAAATTAAAGGAAGTCACGACTTGAGTAAGCTATGTAATGGGGTGAATGGTAAGTGTTAGTGAAGAAAACGTGTACAATGCAGAAACCTGATGAAAATGTTTACAATATTTTTTCTTTTTTCTTTTCTATAACTGTATGTGTATCCACATCACTGTTAACATTGTGTGACATTAATGAAAATGTTAAAAAAACTTCTGAGCAGAACAACCTTGATTTGGTCAAAATTAAAAGTTGGGGTAACTATATCTGCTATGTCAGGATGTCCAGTAGCCAGACTTGGCCTCAGAAAAACATTCTAGTGATCTTTCAACATGGCTACGAACTGAGTAAGAGCTTGACAATAGCTCTCCAAATGTGAAAACAAACTCAACAGAGAAGGCCAGTAGACTTTTGTGTTTATGGGTAAATTTCAGTAACTGGCTAGTAAGTCTACTGCCTGGATGCCAGGAAAAAGAAATACAGAGCACCTGGAAAAAAAATCAGTTACAAAAAGTGAAGAAGAAATACGGACTGTGGAATGTTCTGCAGCTGTTCATCAAAAAGGAATCCAACCTCCAGACTGGACTTTCAGTAACCTACACAAGGATATAAGACAACTGCGCACAGAGGTGGTTAAAATAAATGAAATCCTGATGGAATATATCAACACAAACAACAAAAGGCTGAAGAAAATGGTAAAAACTTTAAAAACAAGGTTATGTCTTACCATAATGTTCTATCTGTGTCCCGGGCCTGAGGAAGACCCAGTTCCAACGGAACCGAAGGCCAAAGGGTTGACTCTGGGGTCCACTATCAGCACCAAAGCTGGGGTGCCGAGAGAGGCGTCAGTGCTGAGGGCTTTGGAACCTGCAAAGAGGACGAAGGAGGAGAGTAAGATGGAGTCTGTCAAGCAGAAAATCCAAGTCCTATAATGGATTGGGATTTTGAATCAGAAGGAATCCCCCTGGCTGTCAGCCGCTGGTCCACAAGCGCACCACATCGAGTTCAAAGAGGCTCCTGGTGGACCTAGTGGATATCCCGGAAGGGGACTCTGGACGCTCTTAGAAGAGACTATAAGCCTGGCCCAACAAAGGGTCTACAGATGGAGAATATTGGGTCTGTGCTTGTATGTCTAGCGGCACCACAGTCTCCATTTATGAGATGTTAGGAACAGCAGGGTCAATTTGAGATGTCAGAGCCGAGAAAGGGCTAAGAGTCGAGGTCAAAGTTTTTGCATCAGTTACATAGACGTTGGTGATGTCGAGGTAGTCGGTGTTGATGATATAGACAAAGATGGTACCAAAGATGGTGCCGTAGGTGAAGACTTTTGTTCTGGTGCAGAAAGCTTCAGAATTTTTGTTTTTTGTGGTCTTTCCTTCTCATCAGAGGGTGAGGAGGGAACGGAGTGTGGTCTCTTTTTGTCTTTCTTAAGAGGGGGTGAACTCTCTAATGTGGACAGAGCCTCTGAGAAAGGCAATTTGAGTAAGCCTTTCAAAATCTATTTATTTTTATGCTCATTCAGGGTATGAGAGCTAAACCCCAGACAGAAAGAGCAAGGGGGGTTGTACAGAGAGATGAGGCACTCCCAAACAGTAAAACACAGTAATCACAAAGGTCACTATTAGGCATTTTTCTCCCACACTTCAGGCATTGTTTGAAGCCTGATTTGCCCTTTTTGTCCGACATATTAATATCAACAAAATCAGCAATGCACGATGAGCAAAAAGGAAAAAAAAAAAAAAAAACAGATTACCACAACTAAGCAGACAACAATGGTTAACTGGAAGGCTAAGAGAAAATACCAATGATGGTATAAAAGAATTACCACAGCGGGTAGAGAGAAGTGAATGTACCAGTGATGGTACAAAGATTAATAGGTAATAACAGGAAAGTTGTAAAAAGACTTAGCAAAACACAGCTACAAGAAATAATACACTAGCTAAGAGCACACTAAACAATTTTGAGTTATTAGAAATATCAAATAGAATATTCCAAAAATATGAAAGACTTAGCTGGGAGCTAGCTTAAATGCGGCTTTATGGCAATGTGACAAATGACATCAGAGGTAACAGGAAGAATGGGATTGTGGGTAAAATTGGGATTGTGGGTAAAATCTTAGCTGGAGAGTTTTTGGCTGGCGTGAGCTTTGGTATAAGGCCGACTCGGTTCCGAGCCCTCGGAACCGAACCCATCAGTGATGAATTGAATGAAGATTAACAACACCAGATCAGATATTCAGGTGAGATAATGAAGCTGCAAAAATCACAGGATGAAATGAAGATAAGGTTGGCTGAATATGAGACAGCTTAGGAAGAGATGTTTCAAAAAATAATAGTTAGAGGACATAGCATATAGGAAAACCTGAGATTTTCAGCTATACCAGAGAAGCTGGAAGGAACAGACTGCATTAATTTTATGAAAGCACAAAAAAAAATCTTACCAGCAGAAGGAGTTGATTCTGACATGTGGGTTTGACCAAGTAGCAGCTGCACAAATATCATCCATGGAAGGTCTAGTTAGGAATACTGTGGAAGTTGCCACAAATCTAGGAGAATGAACCTTGACCTGTTTCTAGAGGGGAATATTCAATTTTTGCATACAAAGGAAATAAATTCCAATATCCATCTGGCTATAGATACTTTAGTGACACCTCCAGAGAAAGATAATCGGGGTCCATTCAGGAGCATTGATAGGGCCTGTCAAAAAAAGTATCTCTGGACCCTGTATTCGGAGGGCCTCCTCTTCTTCCATTATCATTCCCACCTCTGCCTCTTGGAGAACCAGTTCCACATGTGTCTTGGAATGAACCTTTAGATTTCCTGAACTACATTTTACAATCTCCTTGAAAAGGTTCATTGGGGATCAAAAAACATACTCCAGTGGCGGACAAGGTCTTTCCATCTTTCTCAAACCTGGAAAGTGTCTCTTTCACAATGGCTATGAAAAGGGAAGGTCTGTCAAATGGAGTGTTAAAAAAGAAGATTTGTAAGGCTCTGCAAAATCACACAAATGCATCCAGGCATGCCTCCAGATGGAGATGCCTGAACCAGTTGCCTGTTAAGTGCCTTCTGTCCTTGTTGGTGGCCATAACCACAACAATGGCATCAACTGGAACACCCTTACTCCAATACTGCCTTTCTGCTGGAGGTGCCATAATTCTATCTGGTCTCTTGGGGATGGGTTCAGTTGAGTCACATTCCTTCCAAGCCTTTTGACAAATTAAATCCACCAATTTGTCAGCTGGCAGGGCTACACAGGAGGTAGATGGGCCAGTTTTGAAAGCTTCCAGGTATACCAACTCTTCAGGAGATGGGTTGTGGACAGATCAGCCACCCTTTTATTTTAGGAGCTTGAGAATATCTTTGAATGTGACATCATCAGGTGGTGATTTGGGAGAGCCCTCTTCCTCAGTCGGTATCCATGGTGATAGACTCTTGTGGTGAGTTCTGGTGTTTCCTCTTACACCGTCTCTTCCTAGGAAGGACTTCCTCGATAGGATGGACCTGGGAAATATTGGAAGAGGTTAGAATCCCTGATTGGGTAGACTGGAAGCCCTGGACCAGCTGTCCCAATGATGTAGAGTGGTGAGGATCACGTGACAATGTCAGTTGGGTGGTCAAATGTGGTGCTGAGAGGGAAGGACCCACCTGATTTGCAGGTACAGAGAAGACCCTCTTCACTTCCTCAAAGGCTGTCCTTCCCAGTGGAGAAGAAAACCAACAGAGCAGAGCGAGGGAGTTCCTGGTCTACCAGCACACCCCCCCCCCCTCTCTGCAGGTTGCCAACCCAAGAGGAAGCCATAGCCGAACTATCAAATGCCAAAGCTCTGAGAGGAAGGGAACCTTGGAGTTGACTGAATCTCCTTGGATCTGATGTGGAAGCCTCAGCAGTCCAGATCCAAAAACATTGGATCCAGTGAACTCAGAGTCACTGTTGGATCCAAAGAGACCAGTTTCTTCAGATCTGACACAGTTGGGACTGGAGCACTTGGGTCCAACAACTCTGATCCTACATGTTTAGGAAGAGGAAGTGTAGATGGTGATGGATGTCCCTGATCTGATGGGGTAGGAATTGTAAGGATACCCTTCTGAAGTTGCTCCATGACCAGTTCTCTTACCATCCTTGCCACATCTGTCTTGGTGAGACTTTTGAAAGAGCAGGAGGATACAATTGATGAGGGCCTAGAGTGCCTCTCTAGAAAAGGGGACCATAGACAGCACTGGCATCTAATGACTGCAAGTAGACGGTCCAAGGGAGGTGTTTCAGTTTCTAGGACTTCGGGTCAGAATACATCTTCATCTTGGGATATGGAGAGACCATTTTAATTGGATTCAAAGATTTATGAGGTATCGGTGAAGTTGGATCTGACCTAGGCACTTTCCTCTTGGGTTCCAAAGGGGATGAAGCCTCAGCTGATCTGGACCTCTTTGTATGATCCCTCTGCTTTGAGGAAGTTGATGGCTGGACCCCAGATGTGGCTTGAGAGAAGGTCGAGGGTAACATCCCTTTTAAAATCAACTTATTTTTCATTTCTGTGAGAGCCCTAGGATTAAAGGCCTCACAGAAGTTGCACTGTTTATTCAAATGTTCAAGTCCCAAGCAGTAAACACAAAAGAAATGCCCATCTGAAAAAGGCATCTTATGTCCGCATTTAGTGCACTTCTTAAATCCTTTCTCTGACATTTTTCTACTGAGAGATACCACGAACGAGGAAGTAATTGCCATTTAAAGTACTATCACTTGCGTGCACACACACACACACACACACACACACACACACACACACACGCACGCACGCACGCACGCACACACACACACACGCACGCATGCACACACACACACACACACACACACACACACACACACACACACACACACACACACACACACACACACACCTGACAGAGATACAAAGTTAACTACAAGGGCAGGGAAGAAAGATTTAGGAAGTTGTTAAATAAATTTATCAGATTGGATAGTTAGATTTTTTTTTTATACAGATTAGGGAGAAAAAATATACCACAGAAAAAGAGTATCAAGAAAGAGAAAGAGAAATCGGAGCTATAGGTAGAAGTACACAAAGAAAAATATACTAAAGGAAAAAATAAAGGATTTTGTAATGGACATCTCACAGAAATGACAAAACTTGAGAGTAGTCAGCAACCATGTCTGGACACAGAGTGGCAAATGATATCTGAGAGGAATTGGGACAAGGCCTTGCTGGTAGGTACTTCTGTACTCCGGTTTCCGCCCATGTTACAAAGACATGCGTCTACAGCATTTCTCCCTGGCCCTCCACTGGAAATTGGCTTCATTCCAAGTTGGGCTTTCCTGGTAAACAAATGTTAAATAAATAAATAAAAAGATGGATATGACAAGAAACAACTATATAAAAGTTCAACCTGCCAAACAGTTTATGCATAAAAGGTGGAAATAAAAACTTTTTAATAGGATGATTCTTTCTGTAATGTCTTTAAATGCCAATGGTCTCCTAGGTAAATGCAAAAAAGCAAGAATAATAAACTATATTAAAAAATGTAGAGTGCAAATAGTTACAGGAGACACACTTGGAAAGAACTGAAGATGTGAATTTGATAAAAAAAGGTTTTCGGGATGGTTATTTAGTGGAATACCTGGGACAAAGAAAAAGAAGAGTACTTATATTAATTGTAAAAGGAGCCCTAATAGTGATAGAAGAGGATAAATGGCAGATTTGTAGTGCTAAGGGGCTACTGACAAGGGAGGAGGATTGCACTGGCATGTATTTAAATTCCACCTAAAACTGCTATAATGGAGCTTAAGAAAATTCTGGGGAAAATAATCAGTTTTCAGCAAGGAATATTTCTTATAGGTAGGGACTGAAATTTGATTTGCAGCAGTGAAAATGTATCTGGTGAGCCCAGAAGGGAAAGTATAACAAAGGAAGGTAGGTTTTTGAAGAAATTTATGAAAATATTTAGCATGGAAGATGTGAATTCAGTAATAGGACTTTGGAGTGAGTTTACATACTATTCCCCAAAATATAAAATCTGGGCTAGGCTGGACAAAATTTACATTTCACAGGAACATGTGCATTTAATTGAAGTTATTGATATGCATCCAATGCGTTCAGATTATGCACCAATGTTGTGTCTTTCGGTTTTTCCCGGTTAGGGGTTGCCACAGCGGAACTCCGGTCCGCTAATGATTGGCAGTAGATTTTTTACGTGCCGAGTTGCCAGCTCTGATGCACAACCTTCAACGAAGGAACGCATGTCTCCACACAGAAGACGCTCTAGCTGAGAATTGGACAAGACAACGTCTTACGGTGAGGCGACAACGCTACCGCAGCACCACCACCGCAGTAAATAAAAACACAGGGTAATGAAATAAAAATGAGACACTGGCACTTTCTCACCTATCTATTGAAAAGAGACAAATATAATGAATGGGTTGTGGAGATTATTCAGGAGCTATTCGAGCAGATTGAAATTACTTCTGAAAATATAGCTAGGGAATGGGATAAAATTAAGGTGGAATTTAAAAATAGATTGGTAGTACCAACATCCTGGTTCTGGTACTTAACAATATGGGGGAACCACTGTAGCACTCCAACTGTGAGGTCTTCCGTGGTGAGATCTGACAACAAATCAATTTCATTCAAAGTAACTAACACACTTGACACCCCTCCCAGCAGCAACTAAGCTAAGAACTTCTCCAAAGCAGATTATAACCTCTTATGGGATGGGATAAATAACTTCAATGCACCTCCCCCTCATATGGAACTGGCAATTATGCCGAGTTCTACACCAATATTTTATACAAACACCTGTATAACAACATTGACTTGGCCGTATCTGAGAGACCAAAACAAGCTCCTCAAAGAAGAGTAAACCTGCCTGGTGGACAACTGCCATTAACAGACTTTACAATAAGAGGAAAAATTGCTGTCTAAAAGTAAGAGGGAGCACGCCCTAAACTGGAAATGCTCCATCATTAGATTAAGCAAGCAAATAAGCCTTTTTGTGAAGTCCTCCAAAGCAAACTATGACTCCAAATTAGCTTCCTCAACTAAGGACAACCAGAAAGTATTCTTTAGTTACATCTGTAACCTAAATGGAAAGGCCCAGATTTGTGCCAAATTGGAAGTTAATGATACACGTATACTGAGCCTGTGAACATAGCTAACCCGTTGACTGACAGGTTCTGTGAAAACATCACTCCCCTGAGAAAATGGCAGCTTTATTATATGTATATGGATAGTAAGATACAAGCAGTTAACATGTTTTTAGTTCCTTTAATCTTATACACAGGTCAGGCATATTTTTATCAACCAGAGGAGAAGTTGTGGATAACAATTAATAAAGATATGAAGGATTTTATATATGGATAGGGAAGATGGCAAGAGTCAAGAGGGGTAACATTATTCTTCCAGTAGAACAGGGCAGATTGGGATTATCCGATTTGAATGGGGAATTTCAGAGCTACACAATTAAGCCTCCTATACAAAGCACATGCAGGAAACTATAATTCAAAGTGGAAAGGGATGATGATGATGATGAAACAGGGGTGAAGCTCAAGAAACAAGGAGAGACTGGGATTTTGAATGCAGGCCTTTAAGTAAAAACAAAATGAAAACTCCAGCAAAGCTAGAACTTTCACTGAGTGACCTGCCAAACCTCTTGTATCAGAGGCACATGGGATATATGCAAATGGTCCTTGTGTTTCTAATGCTTAGTCAAACACTGTGCTTGTGCTGTGCTGTGCTGATGAGGTCATAACAAGGCCGAAGTATGCATATCCACAGCTAGTGGGGGTTGGCTTTATTGGCCTGAAATTGTCCATTAAAATGGGCATTCAGAATCGCCAATTAGCTGAAACACCTGATGTTCATAAGGATCATTTGCATATATCCATGTGCCTCTGATACAAGGGGTTTGGGAGGTCACTCAATGGAAGTTCTAGCTTTGGTGGAGTTTTCATTTTGTTTTTACTGATTGGTTTTTCAGTGACCTTCTCACTCATGGTTTTAGTTTAATGCAAGCCTTTAAGGAATATGACAATAATCATACAAAATATTATATTTATAAAGTAGCAGAAAGTATTCTAATAACTAAGCCAACAAGGGAATGGAGAAAGGAGATTCTGCCAATAGGGATAACTGCAATTAGGAGCAAATAACTAGAAAGGGAAAGGTGATAGAATGGGAAGACACCAAGAATTTATTTGGACTGCAAGAAAGAGATTGCCTTCCCTATCAAGGATTGATATCAGAGTATAGGCAAAGATAAAGAAATAGGGGGTTCTAAACGAAAGACCAACACTGGTAAAGTTTTTAATAGAATCTAGAACAGACGCTGTAATTAAAAAAGGAAAGATTAGTAGGGCACATAAAATACTGCATGATAACTATAAGAATCAATCAGAGGAGGTTAAAAAGGTTTGGAAAAAGACATTGGATAAACAATTCACAAAGAAACAATTAGAGGATATATGTATGTATCCCAAATATGCAACAAAATCTAGAAGATTTTTGCTTGGAAATGTTTACAGAGATATTATACCCCAAGTAGACTCCTGAGAATTTTTCCTCAGGTAGACAGCAAATGCTGGAGGTGTGACGAGGAAGAAAATGATAATTGGGAACATATTTTCTGAAGGTGCGGTGAGCTAGCAGACTTTAAAGATTCCCTGCAGGATGCACTGTCAGAAATGCTGGGTGGACAAATTGGTGTGAGGAGGGAGATGATTTTTCTGAGCTGTGATACAGAAATGGAACTGCCTAGACATGGTAAGGTATTGCTGTGTCTAATAATGGTGGCTGCCAAAAAAGCAATTACTAGAAAATGGAAATCAAAATCTAAACCAACTATTCTGGAATTAGTGACTATAGTAACAGAGATAAAACAACTGGAATGGAGATCTTTAGAAAAGGGTAGGAGCAAACTACATAGTAAAAAATGGGAATTGTGGGAAGAATACATACAAAAGAGGAATGAGGCTTAAAAAGAAGGCAGGACTTAAATGAGTTATGTAATGTTTGACTGAAGATGACTGGTTGTATTATAGGAGATGTATAATGTTTGCAGCTGGGAGTGTGTCAGTATAGTTTGTAATGTACAAGTCTTGCGACTAGGATTGTGGTTTGTTTTCAAATATATAAATGTATGATTGCCTATGTCATAAGTGATGGTTTAATAAAGATGTTTCTTGTTTAAAAAAGGGGACAGGAATTGAATAATTTATGTATATGATATATAGCAATATATGTAAAGTATAATGTTTGCAAATGTGAACTTGTTAATACAGTTTGATTACTTTTATATAAATGTAAATTTGCCTGTGTCACAAGTGATAATTCAATAAAGGTGTTTAAAAAAAAATCACTTTGATGGCAGCAAACACTTTGGCCAGTAATGTAAGCTAAGGTAAGTGAGGTGAGACCATCCCTTGTGAAACAAGTTAGTTTATCTTCCATCTCACCATAGGCCAGCACATACTGGACCTTCCTAGAATGACACCAACTTCTTAGTCAATTGCTGAAGCCATTTATCTTATGTTTGGGTAAAAGCAGGGTGCCATTCAAGCTCAGAGTCTTGCCTGTATTTAACACATGAAATGTGAAATCCAATACATCCCACTGCATATCCATAAAGGTTAAACACTGCAAGTCATGCACACCTATATGGACTGCCTCTGAGTTGTATTCATATATGCCCAGTATAAGGAACTGAAGAGGCCTAGTCACATCTCTGATCGTGGTGCAGGAAAGGAGTCTGTCATCCTGTCCTCGTCCTGCCTCATGAGTATATGCCTGACTATGGTGTCACCAGTGAGTAAGATGTACTGTGTTTGTATTCCATGAATTTGTGGCTGTGTAACATTTACAAACTGCTGACTCACTGATATGTGTGAAGCTGGTAATGCTGTGGTACTTCTTTTATGCTGAGACTTAACTTTCCTATTTCTTGGAAGCTTAAGAAATTACTTTGATCGCCTCAACATATGTTGTCTTGGTGGGTTCTTGAAGAAATGTGAGTGATGCTTTATAGTACTCACATGGCATTTCTTCAAATGAAAGGGTTGCCTCTACGCATTGAAGACTCTTACACTTCTCACATGTCATACTTTGCATATCAAGCAATAGTTCATTATCTGTGAGCATTAGGCAGTGCCTACACTACCCAGGAATACACAGTGCTAGGAGACTGGCTACAGAAGGGACACAAGCTGATTCCCAGTGCTAGGAGCCTGGCTACAGAAGGGACACAAACTGATTTCCAGTGCTAGGAGACTGGCTACAGAAGGGACACAAGCTGATTCCCAGTGCTAGGAGACTGGCTACAGAAGGGACACAAGCTGATTCCCAGTGCTAGGAGCCTGGCTACAGAAGGGACACAAGCTGATTCTCAGTGCTATGAGACTGGCTACAGAAGGGGCACAAGCTGATTCCCAGTGCTATGAGACTGGCTACAGAAGGGACACAAGCTGATTCCTAGTGCTATGAGACTGGCTACAGAAGGGACACAAGCTGATTCTCAGTGCTATGAGACTGGCTACAGAAGGGACACAAGCTGATTCTCAGTGCTAGGAGCCTGGCTACAGAAGGGACACAAGCTGATTCCCAGTGCTAGGAGCCTGGCTACAGAAGGGACACAAGCTGATTCCCAGTGCTAGGAGCCTGGCTACAGAAGGGACACAAGCTGATTCCCAGTGCTAGAAGACTGGCTACAGAAGGGGCACAAGCTGATTCCCAGTGCTAGGAGACTGGCTACAGAAGGGACACAAGCTGATTCCTAGTGCTAGGAGACTGGCTACAGAAGGGACACAAGCTGATTCCCAGTGCTATGAGACTGGCTACAGAAGGGACACAAGCTGATTCCCAGTGCTAGGAGACTGGCTACAGAAGGGACACAAGCTGATTCTCAGTGCTAGGAGCCTGGCTACAGAAGGGACACAAGCTTATTCCCAGTGCTAGGAGCCTGGCTACAGAAGGGACACAAACTGATTCCCAGTGCTAGGAGAGTGGCTACAGAAGGGACACAAGCTGATTCCCAGTGCTAGGAGACTGGCTACAGAAGGGACACAAGCTGATTCCCAGTGCTAGGAGACTGGCTACAGAAGGGACACAAGCTGATTCCCAGTGCTAGGAGACTGGCTACAGAAGGGACACAAGCTGATTCCCAGTGCTAGGAGCCTGGCTACAGAAGGGACACAAGCTGATTCCCAGTGCTAGGAGCCTGGCTACAGAAGGGACACAAGCTGATTCCCAGTGCTAGGAGACAGGCTACAGAAGGGACACAAGCTGATTCCCAGTGCTAGGAGCCTGGCTACAGAAGGGACACAAGCTGATTCCCAGTGCTAGGAGCCTGGCTACAGAAGGGACACAAGCTGATTCCCAGTGCTAGGAGACTGGCTACAGAAGGGACACAAGCTGATTCTCAGTGCTAGGAGACTGGCTACAGAAGGGACACAAGCTGATTCCCAGTGCTATGAGACTGGCTACAGAAGGGGCACAAGCTGATTCCCAGTGCTAGGAGACTGGCTACAGAAGGGACACAAACTGATTCCCAGTGCTAGGAGACTGGCTACAGAAGGGGCACAAGCTGATTCCCAGTGCTATGAGACTGGCTACAGAAGGGACACAAGCTGATTCCCAGTGCTAGGAGCCTGGCTACAGAAGGGACACAAACTGATTCCCAGTGCTAGGAGACTGGCTACAGAAGGGGCACAAGCTGATTCCCAGTGCTAGGAGCCTGGCTACAGAAGGGACACAAGCTGATTCCCAGTGCTAGGAGACTGGCTACAGAAGGGACACAAGCTGATTCCCAGTGCTAGGAGACTGGCTACAGAAGGGACACAAGCTGATTCCCAGTGCTAGGAGACTGGCTACAGAAGGGACACAAGCTGATTCCTAGTGCTAGGAGACTGGCTACAGAAGGGACACAAGCTGATTCTCAGTGCTAGGAGCCTGGCTACAGAAGGGACACAAACTGATTCCCAGTGCTAGGAGCCTGGCTACAGAAGGGGCACAAGCTGATTTCCAGTGCTAGGAGACTGGCTACAGAAGGGGCACAAGCTGATTCCCAGTGCTAGGAGCCTGGCTACAGAAGGGACACAAGCTGATTCTCAGTGCTATGAGACTGGCTACAGAAGGGACACAAGCTGATTCCCAGTGCTAGGAGACTGGCTACAGAAGGGACACAAGCTGATTCCCAGTGCTAGGAGACTGGCTACAGAAGGGACACAAGCTGATTCCTAGTGCTAGGAGACTGGCTACAGAAGGGACACAAGCTGATTCTCAGTGCTAGGAGACTGGCTATAGAAGGGACACAAACTGATTCCCAGTGCTAGGAGCCTGGCTACAGAAGGGACACAAACTGATTCCCAGTGCTAGGAGCCTGGCTACAGAAGGGACACAAGCTGATTCCTAGTGCTATGAGACTGGCTACAGAAGGGACACAAACTGATTCCCAGTGCTAGGAGCCTGGCTACAGAAGGGACACAAGCTGATTCCCAGTGCTAGGAGCCTGGCTACAGAAGGGACACAAGCTGATTCCCAGTGCTAGGAGCCTGGCTACAGAAGGGACACAAGCTGATTCCCAGTGCTAGGAGCCTGGCTACAGAAGGGACACAAACTGATTCCCAGTGCTAGGAGACTGGCTACAGAAGGGGCACAAGCTGATTCCCAGTGCTAGGAGCCTGGCTACAGAAGGGGCACAAGCTGATTCCTAGTGCTAGGAGCCTGGCTACAGAAGGGGCACAAGCTGATTCCCAGTGCTAGGAGCCTGGCTACAGAAGGGACACAAGCTGATTCCCAGTGCTAGGAGACTGGCTACAGAAGGGACACAAGCTGATTCCCAGTGCTAGGAGCCTGGCTACAGAAGGGACACAAGCTGATTCCCAGTGCTAGGAGACTGGCTACAGGAGGGACACAAGCTGATTCCCAGTGCTAGGAGACTGGCTACAGAAGGGACACAAGCTGATTCCCAGTGCTATGAGACTGGCTACAGAAGGGACACAAGCTGATTCCCAGTGCTATGAGACTGGCTAGAGAAGGGACACAAGCTGATTCTCAGTGCTATGAGACTGGCTACAGAAGGGACACAAGCTGATTCCCAGTGCTAGGAGCCTGGCTACAGAAGGGACACAAGCTGATTCCCAGTGCTAGGAGCCTGGCTACAGAAGGGACACAAGCTGATTTCCAGTGCTATGAGACTGGCTACAGAAGGGACACAAACTGATTCCCAGTGCTAGGAGAGTGGCTACAGAATAGACACAAGCTGATCCGTCTTCCATGTTAGACGCCAGGGGAGTTTATTTCTTACAAGATATTCACTTGAAATATTTAGTAGCTTAGCTGACAAGTGTGTGGAGACTTTAGAATAAAAGGTTACAATGACCAGCAGATAAATGAGGTTACAATTATAGCCAGCTCAATGACAAATAGTGTGTGTGGCTCACAGTGCAGCTAAGGGAAATTAATAGCAGCTGGGGGGAATATAGATTGGAGGGACAAATGTATGACAGATTGTGGTACAAAATACAGATTGCTACAGATATTAACTTTCACAAAGAAATCAAGATTTAGCATGGATAACAATGAACAGGCAACATTATTACAAACAACATGGCAGCACAGTGATAGTGATAACAGCATTTCAGCATCTTGCAACCAACTGCCCAGCAATTTAGTACTCCCAGTGCATTGTGATACAATTCTTTTTAAAAGGGTGACATTGTGCACTGGACTTAAGAATCAATGTCTTAATGTACATGCATACTATGCACATATGTAAATATATATATATATATATATATACATACACACATATAGGTAGATGTATAGATATACACACACAAATATATATATATATATATATATATATATATATATATATATATATATACACACACACACACACACACACACACACACACACACACACACACTGATTATAGTGTGGTTGTTAGAAATGCCACTAAATTGAACATACAACAGCCAACATGATTTTCTGAACTACCACACTATCAAAAATGCACAACATCGAACTTACTAAATAATGCAAAAAGAATGCACATTCCTTTTGGAATCTTTACACTAAAATCCCTCCATAACACTAGCACCTAATTTCTCTGATTAGTGGTAGTGTTATGGACAGTTTTTTTTATTCCATTTAAGGTATAGTGTTAGGGGCAGGCCCAAGGATAGAATTAATGTGATCTTCACTTGAGCACACAGAACAGATAAATCAGTCACTAGCACAGGCACAGATATGCTAGACCTTGATCTGGTAATTCTTGTCTTAATCCATTTTGATTGGCTACCTGGTACATAACATTCAGGTTGACACTCAGAAGGGTCTCCTCAAAAATGTTGTCCATTTTATCCGACTGTGACATTATTACTGGTTCACACAAAACAGGAACATGGTTGTACATATTTTTGCACTTGATATACCTGTACAGTCCCACTTTTTGTCTATTTAACTTTAAGTGAATAACCAGGTTGTAAAACAATGGCTTTACAGAATGGCAATGATCATAAAATGTTTTGTCTAAAGCTTCTGCATTTTGGTCATTACTTTTGTGGTGTGGTACAGTATTTATTGCTGTTGGCTATATTTTTTCCCTAACACTGACATAGCAGTTTGTATTTGTCTTCCAAGTGTAAGTTGTGAAGGACTTGTTCTGGTAGCGCTATGACAAATTGTTCGGTTTGCCACTAGAGCTGTATGAGGATCAGGATGTCTTAATGTTCTTTTGCTGTTTGAGTTGCCCTCTCAACTTCACCATTTGATTCAGGATAATGATAACTTGACAAATTATTAGTAAAGCAATACTCAGCCAAAAAACTCTTGAACTCACTGGACACAGACTGTATGCCATCCATCCTCAACCTATTTTCCCATTTTGCCCATGGGGCTAGGGTGTCACTTTACAGTAACAATTGTCTTGAACCAAGGTTTAGTCCTGCCACAGTAATTCACACCACTCACTCACACACTCTTACCTACGGCCAATTTAGAGTGTCTGATCCACCTACTGCATGTCTTTGGAATGTGGGAGGAAACCAGAGCACCCAGAGGAAATCCACATGACCACAGGGAGGACATGCAGAATCTGCACAGAAGGCACCCTAGCTGAGAATCGAACTGGAGAACCTCCTGCTATGAGTTGACAATGCTAACTGCTGCACCACTGTGGCACCCTGTACTCCATACAGAGCATTTAACAAACTGAGCTACTGAGTCACTGCTGGACAAAAACTTTTTTTTTTTTGGACACAAATTGTATACCATTGTGTCATATCTCTAGAAGATAGTCCTGAATCAGGCTATGATTTGTTGGAAAGTTGTAGATGTCACATGAGTTATTTCAATGTCATAAGAATAACCACCAACAAGGAACTTTTTGTCACTGAACTCACATAAGTCTGCAACTATCTTTTGCCAAGGACCCTTTGGCAATGATGTGAGTATTAATGGCTTATGTCTCTGAAATGCACAATACAACATTGGAACTTGGACATTAGACTATGCTTTGGTTGATCCTTGGCCAGCATACAGATATTTTGTCTTACTCTCTGCATTTATCAAGTCCTTGATGACCTTCATGAATGTGTTATAGCACCTCTGCTCACTGGTTTTGGGGTACTGCAGTTCTGTTTTGATACAGCAGGATTAAGCCATCATGTTCAGATAATTGTGCTCTGACTGCTTATTACTTTTTTCTGCATGATCTGGTTGGTTTGTGTCCAATGATTTGGCCACCCATCACTCACATATAGGACAGCTGCTTGTAACTCAGGATTCCACTGATGGTTTGTTTCAGCTCTTCTTGCTTTTTTGCAGATAGTTTGCTACATCATTTTCATTCTCAGGCAATGTATGGGCACTCATGGGACTTCTAGACAATATGTCTGCTGCAACCAGTTATTTTCCAGCAACATACACAGCTCTTCTATTTAATTTGCACAGTCTCATTAACAGTCTTCGTTAATCTAGGTGACACTTTTTCAAGATCATATCAGTTGATTAATGAAGGTAGTGGTTTTTGGTCAGCCTGAAGCTGGAATCTCTAGAGCCCTAAGTGAAATCTGGAGAATTTCTCACATACCTACACCTACATCTACAGGACATTATTTATCAGTCTATGAATAGCCCTGCTTTGCATCTCTCAACATTCTGGAGCTATAAGCTTTGGGATGTATTTTTGCTTCATTCCTTTTGAGTAGTACAACATCTAGACCATAGCTACTAGCATCTGCACTCACCATGGTTTGCTTAGTGACATCACAGAATTCTAGCAACAGAGCAGTAGAAATTATTTGTTTGACCTTGTCAAAAGTCAGGGCTTGAGCATGTTCCCAGGAACAGGCCACATCTTCTTTAACAAGTCTGCTCAAGGACAGAGAAGGGCGGAAAGGTCTGAAAAAAAAAAACATGTCCAAATACCTGATCATAGTCAGGCCTTGTCTCAGTGCAGATGGAACATGCAGTTCAGTTATAGTTCTGACTTTGCTTGCATGTGGTTTGATACCACTAGCACTTAAATTGTGCCCAAAATACTATAACTCTGTCTGACTAGAGCAGAATTTATCTTTATTGAGTACGAGAAATGAATTTTGAATTACTTGCAGTACTGTCTCTAACTCTGAATCATATGTTTGCTTATCTGAGACCCAAATACTGAGGTGTTATCCATAAAAACAACACAATCCAAACTCTTGAGCAAATTATTTATTTTATTTTTATTTATTTTCAGTTTGATTACCGGGGATGTCCACTGGGCCTGAAAGTGCCCGTTTTTAGTGGAGGCCCAGGCAGAAAAGCTCCATAAGCAATACAGTAAGGGTTAGATAATTATAAAGGTATAATACATATACCACAAAGCAGGAACTGCAAGTAAACCAGAACCACAAAAACAAGCAGCAGTCACGAAGACAGACCTCTCGCCACCAGGAAATAAAGTCAATCACGTTTATTGTACAAAATATATTGTGGAAAGGCTTCCAAACAAGACCAAAAGCACGTAAACGCCTTAATCCATTAACAAACAAAAAAACGCGTTTTCGTCAACTTCTTGACTTCATCAGACGATCAGTACATCAAAGGAACTCCCTTATATAACAAACACCATCAATTAGTTAATTAGGAACATTTAAATATTTAAAGATACATCATAAAATAAGATAAAATGCATATAAAACATGTTTGAAAAAAATAATGTTATATCATATAAAATACTGCAGATGCATAAAGCTATGACCAACTATCTCATGAATACATATGTTCTAAATAAATATTTACATTGCTTGCGTAGATGAGCCTTACAAAAAACATGAAAAATTTGAAAATGTATATGTATTTCTAAAATGTTGATAAATGTCTTCAACAAATATAAAATCAGTTTATCTCAATAAATTATACAATAATGCAATAAATGTAAATGTAGATATAAATATTGATACTCAAAAAACGATGTAAAAATACATTATAAAAACATTTTTCCATATTTATGAACCTATGATGTGTATTGCGGAGCACTCTAGTGGTCATATGAAGTAATTGTCACAGAGTGTGGATCCTCTATAATTTAGCAGCTCTTAATTTAAGTAATGGTAGTATAGAGATGGTATCGTTGAGCCCTGGAAATTTATCCGCATTGAGGGCCACTTGCCACCACAGCTCTCTATATTCAATTCTGGTTTCCCAAGGGCCCCCTCTAATGTCCTGTGAAATGCTCTCTATGACTAAAAATTTATATTTATATTCTTTACATGTTCTGCTATGCTTGTACAGAGCATTACTTTCCTTCTTAATAGAAATTTCATAAGTGTGCTCATAGATTCTTTTCTTTAAGGCTCTTTCAGATTTTCCTATGTAAAATGCCCCACATGTTTCACAATGAGCAAGGTACACTATCCCCTTGGTGTCACAATTGAAGTAATCCTGGCTATTAATCATTTTATTTCTGCTTGTTATAAAATAGCCATCACCATTTATGACATAGCGGCATTGTCTACAATGCCCACATTTATAGGTGCCCTTTCTAGTCACTTTACGAGTGGTTTGAAATTTATTACTCTCCAATATATTACCAAGGTTCCTAGCATTCCTATAAATCACTTTTTTGGGGATACTAGCAATACCTTCAATATCAGTAAGTGAGAGAAACTTGTCCCATTCTCTAAAGAATATCTTCCTGACTGAACCATTTATTTTGTTGTATTCAAGGACCAAAGCCTGGGAAAATTCATGACCATCATTATTGTTCCCAGTTGCAAATTCCTTCTCTGTATTAATATTAGAAATGTTGTTAACATTAGAGCTCTTGTAAATGGGGGCAAACCTATCCATCCTACCTTCTTCAACCTCCCTTCTTATCCTTTCTACAAATTCATTTGGGTAGCCCCTCTCCTCAAACATCCTCTCCAACAATTCACATTCCTTGTGAAAATCTTGTTCTGAGCTAGTCATGTGGCTACCCCTAACAAACTGCCCTTTGACAATACTTTTTTTACAATGTTTGGGGTGTGCACTTTGGAAATGCAGAAAAGAATTACAATATGTAGGTTTGCGATAAACTTTGGTTTCATACTGTGTTTCTCCTTTGTAGAGCTCTACATCTAGATATATCAAACTACAGTCTGAGACATTGTGTGTGAATCTCAAAAAACTTGTAGTGCCCTCAATGTAGCCTAAAAACTCCTCTAATTTGTCTCTCCCAGCAGTCCAAAGTATAACTATATCATCCAAGAACCTCCTATATAACATCCAGCAGTTCCAGCAGGACATTAGAGGGGGCCCTTGGGAAACCAGAATTGAATATAGAGAGCTGTGGTGGCAAGTGGCCCTCAATGCGGATAAATTTCCAGGGCTCAACGATACCATCTCTATACTACCATTACTTAAATTAAGAGCTGCTAAATTATAGAGGATCCACACTCTGTGACAATTACTTCATTTGACCACTCGAGTGCTCCGCAATACACATCATAGGTTCATAAATATGGAAAAATGTTTTTATAATGTATTTTTACATCGTTTTTTGAGTATCAATATTTATATCTACATTTACATTTATTGCATTATTGTATAATTTATTGAGATAAACTGATTTTATATTTGTTGAAGACATTCATCAACATTTTAGAAATACATATACATTTTCAAATTTTTCATGTTTTTTGTAAGGCTCATCTACGTAAGCAATGTAAATATTTATTTAGAACATATGTATTCATGAGATAGTTGGTCATAGCTTTATGCATTTGCAGTATTTTATATGATATAACATTATTTTTTTCAAACATGTTTTATATGCATTTTATCTTATTTTATGATGTATCTTTAAATATTTAAATGTTCCTAATTAACTAATTGATGGTGTTTGTTATATAAGGGAGTTCCTTTGATGTACTGATCGTCTGATGAAGTCAAGAAGTTGACGCAGCGTTTTTGTTTGTTAATGGATTAAGGCGTTTACGTGCTTTTGGTCTTGTTTGGAAGCCTTTCCACAATATATTTTGTACAATAAACGTGATTGACTTTATTTCCTGGTGGCGAGAGGTCTGTCTTCGTGACTGCTGCTTGTTTTTGTGGTTCTATAATACATATACAATGTCCATACAGTAAGGAAATGCAAATGCATAAAAAGTACAGCATCCAACACAGTTAGATATTAGAGAACACAATTTACAGGTGTTTGCATTCAGAGCAAGCATGATCAACTGTCTTTATAATAAAAGATCTAAGGTTCTTCTGTTATTATACTAGTAGGGGGGAGACAGTTTACATGCAGTTATTCTAATTAAGTTAGGTAAATACTTGCTGTGCAGTCAATAGAAATACTTTGATATTTACATTATATACATACTTGGAATCAGGTGAGAGATTGCTTAATCAGTGACTGAGAGCGTGTGTCTGTTGCAGGAGAATAGAAATATGAGTTAGAGGGAGGTTAGGAGCAAGGCGTATGAAGTACTCCCTGGGGAATTCCCTTGAATTTAGGTAGGGTGTAAGCAGGAACATTTCCATTTGGATGACAGGTATGAGAAATTAGTCATAAGATGCTGAAAGATTTTCAGGTGCAGAAGTTTTACCAAATGGTAACAATTTGAAACAAAATCATCCTCTGCGGTAATAAACATTGCTAATGTTTGGCTTTCTTTATCTAAGGGTATTTGCCAGAAATTGATGCAAACATCTTACATAGAAATCATTCTTGCATTTACTAGCTTGGATGTTATATCTACTAGGGTAGGCAGTATGAAATTTATTCACACAAGTATATCATCTAACTTACATTTTGGCACAAATTGTGGAGTACAGAAACGCACCACTCATTTGATTCAGTAACACTTTCAATAATGTCAGTATCTTGTGTTTGTTATGCTTCTGCTTTGGATAGCAAAAGAGATGGCACCCTTTGCAAATGGATCAGCACTGGATTTTAGTTTGATTTTCAACAGTACACAGCTAAGCAGGCTCACATCACCAAACAGATCGTCATTTTTCTTACTATTAAGCCCACTGAATAAAGGATTTTGTAAGACTCTGTCTAATTTTGAAATTACTCACAATTGTGCACATCTCTGTCTCCTGGCAGGCCAGGAAATGGCTTTGAGAAGTCAAATGGCTCTGCTGGATTAAACTTAGTCATGTCAGCAAGAACTTCAGTAATTCAATGGAAAATACCTTAAATTCAGCATAACAAGCACTTAATAATGTAATAAATTGATGTTTTAGTAAAAACAGCTATCTCTGAGCATGTTGGATCACTTGGTGTGGTATGGCATGATTTCATAACTAGTAATGGCATCTTTTGTTTTTTGTCCATTGAGAACTCCTGGTTCTGACACCATGTCTGGTGGTGATGCAAAAATATAAACTGTTAAAAGTACAAACCATCAAAAAGAACTTTATTACAAACAATATGTAGCACAGCAAAAATGAAGCTAACACTTCATCAACTCACACTCAACTGTCCAACAGCTCAGTACTCCAAGTGCATTATGGCAAATTTCTTCTTAAAAGGGTAGCACTGTACACTTGACTAAAGAAGTGATGTCTTTATGCACATTTATACAATATATAGTCACTAATGTAATTTTTAATCTACTTTTTCTAACCATGTATGGGGCGGATTATATAAGAACACTAGCTCTATGGATAGGATAGATTATAATAGCTTGTAACTGTGCTGTGGACTTGTTCCCACTCTGGATGGTGCACAGCTCAGTGCAGCTCAGCATGATGGAGTGCAAAGACACAAGACACTGAGGTTTAAACCCAAGAAAAAGAATGGTATGTACAGCCAGTCAGTTTAAACATCCTTTATTTAGTGGGTTAATGAAACATCCAGAGCACCAGCAAGTTAAATCTATCTCAAAAAGCAAACTCTCAGTGCTAAAACCTTTTTTCCCCAGAATAAAATTTAGCAAAATGCATCTCATGTCAGTCTCACTACATAGTTACTAGCAATCAGCTGCAGTGATGAGTGTGAAAATGGGTCCCTATTAATTATTTGAATGTTTTAAAGTTCGAATGTCATATGGTTTACACCATATGATCGAACTTTAAAAAGTTTGAAGGTGAAAAGCAATGGCTCCATACGGCACAGAATGGGAAATTTTCCCTTTTCTGCACTGAAGTGCAATCTCAGAGTTGGTATATTTAAGTAGGGGGCATGTGGGGGATGCAGAGGGTTTGCCCCTTGCTCAGAGTGTTGAGGTAAGTTTTTTTTTTAATTTTTATATTTTTGATGTTTAAAACTTCGCTCATATGTTGTTGAACATATGAGGTTCAAAGTTTTGAACCTTCGAATATATAATATAGACCTGTGAAAACCTACTAATAATAATACAAGACAAGCTGATGTAATAGAGTTCTAGCCACAGTGCACTCTCCTGGGGGCTGGCCAGGTAGAAAGCTTTGGCATGTTCTTGGAATATGGCAGCCATGGCTTTAGGTGACAGAGTGCAACACAAGTCTTGGATGCCATCTTAATTACTTTGTCTTATTCCTAAAATATTCTCCTACTTTTGCTACACTATTTGAGTCAGTATGGCGTTAAAAATACTTTCACTTTTCAGCAGAACACATTTTGAAAAGTTAAAATTAACACTTCTGCACTTGCATGGTCACAGAATGGTACAAAACATTGTTAAAATAAGTCATTAAAACTCTTACCATGAATAGTCACATTTTTCTTCACAAACTTCAACAGTGGCTCAAACAGAACAGTCAGTGAATTGAGCAGATCCTTCATCTTTAAATCAATTCTCTTCTGTATGTCGTTCTACAATATTCAGGGATTTCACAGAAAAATGAATAATGAAAACTGGCAAAAATAATTTGTTTATACAAAATGCAGACAGCCCACAAATATTCCAGTGTAAAACATTTTTTTTAAAAAAATTTTTAAAAATTCTTTATTTTAGACACAACATAAAACTGGATCATTAAGTTTATGTCACTGAAGAGCTTATTAACAGGTCTCATCTTAACTATCAGTACCGGCTTCTAATTTCTCAGCAGTCTTCCTTCTGGTGTGTGACATCATGCAATTCACACACACTTGAGGGGCAAAATTCATGCCTCCTCTTTAGCTCTTAGGCTACCCAAAGGCAAGTCCACTTTGCTTTCATTGCATGACCACACACCTGATCACTAATGTACGAGAAAGGTTAAAATAACATTCCAGCTTGCTGTCTCACACACACACACACACACACACACACACACTTGCATGAACATGTGCACCCCCCCCCCCCCGCCGCACGCACACGTTAAACTTAAAGCAACATGGGAAAAGAAGGCTTGGAAACTTCAAGCTTTACTGCAACAAAATGTTCTGAAGACTGTAGTAACAGAAGATGGCACAGTAAGGCTTGTTCTTAAATGTTAGACAGCTGAGAAGTTATTCTGCTGCTCTGATGTGCATCTGTGGTTCTATGTGTTGCCAATGTTGAAATCTGCTGGGTGGAGCCAGGCTACAGCTTTAACTCAAACTGGTGTAACCCAACCCCAAGCAGCAGGCACAGATCAGAAGTCAAAGACATTGTTAAAGGAGAAATCTGTGTTGAATCATAATGTTTTAGGTTATATTAGACCAGACCTGTACAACCCCCAGGTTTGGTCCCTCATACTGTTATGAACAAGACCATCTCACTCCAGTTAGCTACAACAACAAACTGAAACATTGCATCTCCAAGAAGAAATCTAACAATACTTTTGTTATACTTGCACCGCATTTCAAATACATATTCAGCCAAAAGCCCCTTGAAGAGCCATTCAAGCTATACAGTGTAATAGTTAGAGGCTTTGATAAAATATTAGGTCAGCAGCTGCTCAGAAGGTTAATTAAGGCTGCCAGTGGTTACAACCACTCTGCATACTCTAAGTAAATATCATTTTAAATTAGCACAGTAAATTTTGAATTAAAAAAAAATAAACTTTAATATATAAGAATATGAGGATGCGAGAATTCATACCTCTCAACTGTCCAGATTTTTGCCTTATATTTTTGGTCTTTTCCTCATAAAATTTGTGGTTTTCTGGCAAAACAATGTGATGATCCAAGGACTGAAGTTGCTAAATAATTATATACATTTGCATTTCAGATTTCACATCCTTCAGAAAATGCATGTTAACATACATCCTCTTACTCTACAGATTTTATAAGTTTATTAGAGCAATATTTAAAACTGTCCTTATTTTTGGGCCTTTGTTCCCCTATTATGCCAAGCTTTGTCCAGATTTCTTACCCTAAGAGGTTTATAGGTATGGAAGGCATCCTGACTGTGCAAAAATGAATCACCTACTTTTATGCTGAGCATCTCACACAACAGCGCTGTAACATTTTTTATATTTGTCTTTATGTGTTTGCTAAGAATGCAAGCTGTGACCATTACAGATATTTTGTTACACTGTATCAAATGATCTGTAAGATGATCCTCCTTAATAGGTCCTGTGACTGGGTCGGGGCCAATTTTTTTTATTAATCATGATCTAGCAACTTTTTTTTTCAGAAGTTTCCACACTGTGGGTGGGTTGAAAATTATAAGCTAAGTACAGTTCGACCCAGTGACTATGAAGAACCTTCCTACAAATCAAGAAATAACAAATTCTGGTAGCACAGAGGACTAAGGCTCTTCTGCTGTTAATGAGCTGCTTCCTTTAGTTCAGGGTACAAGGTTTGATTTCTTGGGTGGCAAAAGCCAGGGTACATTTTTGGCTGGGCTTGTATAGGCCCCAGGACCAATAGCCTAGTATCTACCTATGAACCTTCTTTCCATCTTCATTTGCCTACTGTGTGTGACTCTAAGCAAGTCGTATAATCAGACAGTGTTTCTGGGTCTCCCTCAAAAAGGGATACTTGTGTCCAGTACGTCTAACTGTACAAAAAATATATACCCACACTGCTAACAAGTAGAACATAAGTACACACTTACCAGATATTCACAAAACTCCAATAGATGAGACATGATGGCTGGGCTAGCCATATATAGACACACACAAATGCAAAGATGCCCTCTGCTCAAGCATTGCTAGAATTACAATTTAATCCTAAAGGACACATGATGTTTGTTTATAGAAGAAGGCCTAATATTCTGAGAATTTGTGAGCCGATAGGACAGACACTAGAAATAAGATTTCCATTAGACACCTTTCGGCACTAGTGAGGAAGTGAGCTTAAAAGGCAGAGGAGAAAGCCTTTTGTCCATGAAGCTGGAATCCTATGGATGGAGTTGTAACACTATCAATAAGCTACTTTTCAAACCAGAGAACCTGACCATAGAATAACCAAGGCCCAAATCAAGTAGGTGCCATGTATAGAAAACAACATGCAATCTCTGACATGCAAACTGAGAACAATGTTCATTTAGAGGCACAGACCTCGTAAGATAAAGGCTCTCTAATGACTTGAGTAAACCCTGAGCACTCCGTTAGGACAGACAGTAGGATTATGGAGTCTACATCTGAAGGCAAGTCCTGAGGCAGACCTGGCTGTTGCCTCATCCATGGATGAAATCATTAAGTAAGACCACAAATTTTTCCGGTACTCCCAGTGTTCTACACAACTGAAACTATGCCCTCCTTTTCATCCATGGAGCTAAGAAAATAAGTTTTGTTCTTTCTTTCCTGAAGTTTATGAAGAGGAATGATGCAAAGACCTAAGTATTTCTCATGTTACAAGATATAGAACATGTTCACCACCCCTTCCCATTATCTTGCTACATAAATCAAAACATGGGAGAACCACATCTTCTTGAGTGACAAAGAGATCAAATTTGAAAGTGGCCCATTTCCTGAAAACTCTGACCATACAAGGTATCTGTATCCAATGTGTCAGCCCTACAAATGGAGTATAACCTTGTGTCCTCTTGTTTGTTTAGGTATCACACAGAGGACTGGTTGTCTAACTAAATAAAGAGAGGTCCAGAAAATAAATTTGTTTTAAAAAATCTGAGGGTCAGGAAGACTGGTTGTAGTACAGACTGTCTAACATGCAAGCCTTCTCCATGGGAGCACAATGAATGTTCAACACAAGAGTTTAGATGAGCCACCACCCTACCAGCAAAGCATCTATCATCAAAATGTGCATGGGTTCAGCTGCAAAAAGGAAATATCAGCAAATCGTTGGTTGGAAACACCCACCAGGTCTGACATCAGGAGGAGATCATGAACACACAGCAGCTCTACAGCCAGTGATACTGTCCAGTCCATTGCAACATCTGGATAACTGCCACAATGCAGACTGTGGCAGCTATCAAGGTCAAACAATATTGCAGCGTGTGAACCTGGACCCTGCATTAAATTCTCAGCCAGGAGATCAAGGCCATGACCTCCTGGGTCTTCTCTAAAACTGGAACCTTTAGTAATGGAAAGCATCTATCTCTACATCTCTAAAGGCTACACTTTGCGAAGGAATCATAGACATGCCTTCCCAATTTACAGCTACTCCCAGGACCTGCAGTTGAGGAAGAGCCCACAGAAGGGACACTTCCAAGTAGTTCATGGATGGGGAAACCTGCAGCCAGTCATCTAGGTGAAGAAACACATGATGATACAACTTTTACCAGGTTTCAGATATTATGGCCAAAGCTTTAGTAAGCATATTTTGGGTACTGAGGAAAATCAAATGACAAAAAGCTGTGGTGGAAGTGAAACTCTCCCATAAAAAAAAAAAAAAAATCACCTGTGTGTTCCTCAAACCACGGATGTGAAGAAGATAGCTATCATATCCGTTAACAGAGGATATTCTGAAGTTGTTACTGGTTGGCATAACTGGTATAGCAGAAAAATTGTGTATGCACAGCATAATACAGTTTTATTATAGTACCCTACTGAACTATTGAAATAGGGCTCTCTGTTGATGTTATCTGGATTTAAAGAAAGGTTCTGAAGCTTGGTTACATTTCTGAAGTCTAAGTACATATTTATGTATATATATTTTATATGCTTTAATAATGTTGCACAATTTTATAAAATTTTTAGCTTCATTGTGCACAATGAAGTATTTTTTATTATTATTAGATTAGTACAGCTCTATAAATGAGTCTTAACTAGGTAAATGCCTTTACCAAGTTTGTTTTAAAGAAGGTTTTGCTGCTAGTCTTAAATGTATTGTGATTCAACATGTATTTTTTCATCATTTTTTATCATTTACTAAGTTACTCTGGGCATACCCCTGCTGAATTTTAAACTTCAATTTTCCTTTAAGAATGTTGCTTCTTTTTCAAGCTTAATTGGATAATTGATTGACTAATGATGCTCAAGTAGTCAGGATGTATTACTATTTAAGCTTGCTGTTTTTAACATTTTGTCATGGTCTGAGGAAGCGTATCGTTGATACGTGAAAGCGCTTACCAATTAAAGTTTATTTTAGTTTATTTCGTGGTGAGTCCGAGGTTTTTCTTTCATCATTCATTCTCATTATTTACTGAGGACTCCTTGGCTGGTGCAGTGTTTTCGTTTGAAACTTTGTCTTGCTTATTTAATTTCTGCTCCAGCACACGATTATGGCCAACCTTAATATAGAGTTGGACTACAATCCAGAACCGAGGACTGCTTCTCGAGAGCAACAATGGACAGCTATAACGGGTAACTCTCAAAATCCTTTATTGGGACTGGATTTTAATGTACCTGCTCCAGTATCAGCAGAAACTACAGCTAATATTCAACTTTTTACTGAAAAAATAAAACTACTTGAGAATGATTTGTTTAAATTTCAACGTTTAGCCTGGCAACGCAGACATATGGAGGCTTGCCTTCATTTTAAACTAATCCCCAGAGGCATGCGCATATTATGTATGCCAACTTATGGGGAGAGTCACCCTGCCTTACTAAAGAAGTGGCAGGAAATTAACCTTGAGACTGGCTATAAATATATGCAACTTTTGTTAGACTATTTTGGCCCCATTGAGCATCAACTGCTATCACAAGTTAATTTGCTTAATGAAGAGATTAAAGATATGTTTCAAGATGACTTCTGCCAAAAAAGACTTGAATCATTATATAGACAAGTCAATAATTATGCTGTGAAGTTGCAGCAGATTAAACATCGCAAACTGCAACGTGACTATACAGACTTTTCCACTGGTAATGTCTTCGTTTGGCCGAGAGGAGCCGATCATGGTATACGAACTGAGAACCCACTTTCAAACTCAGCGCCTTCGGAACGCACACTTGTAGCATCCAATTCGATTGGATCCTCATCTACAGTCCCATTGGTAGCTCCTGTTAGTGAAACTTCGGATGAAGCATTTGCAACACCTCCCGAACTGCCTACCATTGCAGATCCAGCTATGTTATTTTCTATGCCTCTGCCGAACCAAGAAGCGAATCGCAATTTAGGGGCCATAAGGAAAGTGGGTGCTATACGTAGTGCTACGGTCATGGATGACCCTCATTTTTTACCACTCCCTATCAGAAAAACTGTTTTCCAACACAATCGAGCAGAGAGCTGGGAAACGAAGAAACGGAAGCTCTCTGGAGAAACTTTTGCACAACCAAGAAGAAGGCAGAGACCTTAGAGCCACTTTATTTCAACCTGTCTAGGTATGTACTAACTTTTAATGATATAAGCCTTCTGAACAGAGGACTTTCTTTTGTTCCCTCACAGGGAAGTAATTTACATGACATTCTAACCGATGTTCGTATGTTTGGTAGAACTGTTGCCTTAAAACTGTACTTCAAGACTGGCTCTACTGATGCAATTAATTAAGCGGCTCAGTGTTCCAAAGCATAGGAAGAAAAGTGTTTTTTCTCCTATACTACCAACTCATATTGACTGTTTTGTAAAAACTTGTGAACAAGACTTATATGAATACTTTTATGGAGGCTCAAGAAAATGTGCTTATTTTAACATGTCAGCTGATGAAAAAAGATCTTTGCGTTTTTTTATGAATGAATCTTCTCTAATGTTAAGACCTGCAGATAAGGGAGGGGGTATCGTTATATTTGATACAGAACAGTATGTGAATCTTATGCTTTCTCTTTTATCTGATACCTCTACCTACTGTAAGATAGATGAGGTGAGGCTGAATACAATAATTAAACAAGTCCAAGACTCTCTTTACGACCTATTGATGTGTCGTCAGATCACAAAGGAACTTTATGACTATTTCCACAATGAATGGCCCTTATACCCACAATAAAGGGTTTACCTAAAATGCACAAACATGTCCTCCCACCTCCATTACGACCTATAGTGTCAGGCAGTAAATGGTGTACGGAGAATATTTCAGTCTATTTAGAAGACACACTTAGACCTGTTATATCAGAAATTCCCAGTATCTTGAAGGATACATATGAATTGTTAGCTTTCATTGATAACATGGATATAGAACTAGTGAGGGACAAGCATCTACTCATCACCATGGATGTTCAAAGTCTTTTCACTAGCATACCCAATGAAGAGGGCATACAATCAGTCAGGGAATTATTACAAATATTTCCAGTCTTTGACAACAGTCAAGTAATACTCGTTTGCCAACTGTTAGATTTGATATTGTATAACAACGTTTTTAGCTTCAGGGGTGCTTATTTTTGCAAGAGATGGGTGTAGCTATGGGCACCCTGTGCTATCGTACGCCAACTTGGTGGTCTATCAGTGGGAGAGACAGTTCGTTTTTAATCATCCTAGTTTTAGTAAGATTTTGTTGTACAAACGATTTGTGGATGATATTTTAATTGTGTGGGATGGGACGTTAGATGAGTTCCTTCAGTTCAAAGAATATCTTGAGTCTACTACACATTTTCTCAGGTTCACTATAGAAGCATCGTATGTCTCAGTAAACTTTCTAGATATTACTCTAGACATTAGAAGGGGAAGGCTGGTATCCAATCTTCATAGAAAGGCCTGTTGGAAGAACACGATCCTGTCCTACAATAGTATGCACCCACGTCACATGTTTAGGGGTATTGTTAAAAGTCAATTCCTCAGAATTTCCAGGTTATGTAAAGATGAGAAAGATTTAGCCTTAGAAGCGGATAGACTGGAAAAGATTTTTATTGACAGGAGTTATGATAAACGTCTGGTTCAGGATGTTAGAAGGGAGGTTTTGGGGGATGCCCCTCCATTGAACAAGGAGAATAGAGTTGTCACCTCTATGCACAATAACTTTAAAAGGTCATATGGAACATCAAAGGATAGATTACATTTTTAAATACTTATACCAATGATTTTCTTTTTTTGAGAAATATTGTCTCCAATAATTGGAAGATTCTAACCATTGATCAACCGACTCTTGAATTGGTGGGGAAAAAACCCATTTTTACCTATAGGAATAACAGCAATTTAAAAATGTTGTTGTGTGATAAGCTGCCAGAACCGTCACGTTTGAAACCGTCTGGTTACACCAGACAAGGCACCTATCCATGTAATAGTTGCAATTATTGCAAATTCATCTCTAAGGAACAACCTTTTAGACACCCCACTGTTAATTATTCCTTTGAACCTAGGTTTGAGGCCACGTGTGAGACCATGGGCTTAATATACTTAGCAACGTGTGTTTCCTGTTCAGCTTTCTACATTGGCTTGACCAAGAGGAAGCTTAAGAACAGAATATACAATCATTATTATGACATTAAGAATAAAAACGAACTGAATGCACTGGCCAAACATGTTATTCTTTTTCCTTACCATTCTTTTGTTTTTAGAGTATTGCAAATAGTTGAAAAGAATGAGAAAAGTGGGGATTTTATGAATTTGTTAGAGACTAAAGAGTTACGTTGGATTTTTAAACTGAAGGCACACTATCCCCCTGGACTGAATTCCTATGTCTCTTTACGATCACATTTAGCATTGAGAAAATGATCTGTCTCCATGTTTTTTTGTTCCGTTTATTTTATTTTATTTCAGGGTGCATTTACATTTTACAGCTTGTCTTTGGTTATAATGTTTACTTGGTATTTAATATTATATGCATATTTATTGATATAAGCTTGGTTACATTTCTGAAGTCTAAGTACATATTTATGTATATATATTTTATATGCTTTAATAATGTTGCACAATTTTATAAAATTTTTAGCTTCATTGTGCACAATGAAGTATTTTTTATTATTATTAGATTAGTACAGCTCTATAAATGAGTCTTAACTAGGTAAATGCCTTTACCAAGTTTGTTTTAAAGAAGGTTTTGCTGCTAGTCTTAAATGTATTGTGATTCAACATGTATTTTTTCATCATTTTTTATCATTTACTAAGTTACTCTGGGCATACCCCTGCTGAATTTTAAACTTCAATTTTCCTTTAAGAATGTTGCTTCTTTTTCAAGCTTAATTGGATAATTGATTGACTAATGATGCTCAAGTAGTCAGGATGTATTACTATTTAAGCTTGCTGTTTTTAACATTTTGTCATGGTCTGAGGAAGCGTATCGTTGATACGTGAAAGCGCTTACCAATTAAAGTTTATTTTAGTTTATTTCGTGGTGAGTCCGAGGTTTTTCTTTCATCATTCATTCTCATTATTTACTGAGGACTCCTTGGCTGGTGCAGTGTTTTCGTTTGAAACTAATACAAATGGTAGTAGTTGACCAAGATGGCTAGGCCTTCTGGAGGGCCTACACAGTGTCACTAAGTACTCTCAAAATAGATACTTTCTACAGGCACCAGCCACAATAAAGGTTTTAAATATATTTAATAATAAATAAAAAGGGCCTGAAAATACTGAATATAAATTCACAGTAAATCACAGAGTTCAGATCACAGGAAATATTGAAAAGGACATTGATGGACAAACTCAGATAAATAAAGAAAAACAATATCTAAACTAAGCTTCACTATATTCCTGATTAATCTAAAAGAATCACTGTTCCTTAGTTAAGTTACTTACTACAGCAATTCAAGATGCTGTGGGGGAGGGTGTTTCCAGCCAGGCTTCCAGAACAGAATACTCTATACTCTGAGATTACTCCCTGTAAAATACAATATTCAAGATGACTTGTAGAATGACCTCATCTGTCACTTGACTCTAGGTTCTCACAGTATTCCCCTTTGAAGCTGAGAAAGGAAGTTAGCACAGATGGCCACAATACATCCAAATGTTTATTGCAGTGTCTGGGGCCTCCCTTCTTTTCACTTAGCTAATGGACAAAGGCTCTCCCCCAGACCCAGCATCTTCTGTCCTACTCAGCACTGTAGGGTGCCTTTTAGTGGTTTAACAGCTCATTTACATTTTCCTTATTTTTCTTAAAGTTAACCTCTGCTGTGCCAGTATTCTCTATTAAAACATATACATTTAATTCAGCTACAATAATATATGTACATTTCTCTTCATTTCAGCAGTGTGCACTGTTGATACATTTCAACACAAGCAAAGTTCACAAATACATTTTTAGGACAAGCATCTGTACAAAATTCGTTTGATATACAAATGAAATGCAGTTCTAATACATTTGTAACACAAGCATCTTGTATATAAATCAGTTTGATATTCAAAGGACATATCATTCTTTACAAAACTCCAGCTGGCTGTGCCAGCACTTGCCCATACCATCAGAGTGACATTTATCTTTTGAATCACCAAACAGCCAAAGTTCTCCTTTCTGTGTGCATGTACGCAATGGATGTCTCTTGACTCTCAGTGAGAATAACTTGCTGCAGGGAGGTGTTCTCCCTTCAATGTGTATAAACCTTCCTTACAGCTGACATTGTTGCTGTAAGTATTATATTCTGTCCAGCTACAGGATAAGTTCTGTCATTTCTAGACACTTCCAGCATTATCCTATTTTCTTCTTCATGTACTTATGTTCCCTGTTCCTCTGTGGTAGTCTTATCCAGTTTTTAGTCACTGCCACACAATTCCTATCTTACATTTTTATAGACTTCATGACAGAGTCACTGTATGCATATTTTATTTGTTATATGCACAGCTATCTATATCTAATCACAATAGTTGCATCTGAGTTGTCTGTCTGATGAATGAACATCTGTGTGCATTTACAGTTGTTACCCCTGTTTCACACCTTCCATATCTCAATAATTTAAAAGTCCATAACCATAACCTGTTACACATATTTCCTGTACATCCACATACACTTATTTTAAAATTGCATATTGTACAAAGATGGTGTAGGTTTCAGGATATAAATATTTACTCTTGCTGTGCTTATGTCTCCTGGGTACTTTATATCTTCCTTGTAGTCCTTTTTTCTGTGATATACTTTCAGGATGAGCCTGATTGTACTGTGGACTTCTCCAAAGCACTGTCCACCTACAGGTGATGCCAAGTGTGTGCCCTTCCCTTGTAAGATAACCACAGAAACCACATTCTCTTTGTAGAAAAAAATGCCTGCCTGCTTTGGATACTGCTTCTATACAGCATTGTGAGTTGTGATTACTGTAACTGCACCTGTATACTTGTGTGCCAGTGCATTAACATTTTCCATGTTTTTATATGATTTATCCTACTGTAGTTATAACCTTAGGACTGTAATAGTTTAATTTCTTTCCCTTTCATTTAGGTTGGGAACCTTACTGAAATTTTCCAAGATGCCAACCCTGCATTAGCCTGTATTGTATTGTAATCTGCTAGCTAAAGGAGGATTGCTAACACCAGATGTACATTCCTCTCTTCCTTTGTACCTTTTTCCCTACACAAGTTTGTATAAGTACAGTTTCACTTTAGTTTTAGTTTTTTTTAGAACAGTTAAGATAAATGGTTGCATCTCCGAGCTGTCCCAGTTCTTAGCTTTGTTCACATCAGCACATTAACTGTTTCTTGGCTCTTGCCAAACATTAATGACTGGCCTAACCCCCCAGCACACACACACACACACACACACACACACACACACACACACACACACACACACACACACACACACACACACACACACACACACATACTCCTCAGCCACCTGATAGCCTCCTACTTTAAATGTCTTGATTAACCTTCATTTCAGGTCACAGCCTTAACCCCTTAGCTTCCAAACTGGGTACAACCTGTATATATTATTACCTACAACCTTGAACTGCCTCCATTGATTGCATAGCCTTAAATCATTGTTTACCAAGCAGCATCACCAATAAGTTTGTGTTTTTTAATCAAAATGTTATCTTTTGCAAATGACTGCACATCAGTTATAGAGTTCAATGGTCTTTTAATTCAACCAGAAATGTTCACAGTTTTAACATCCCTTATACTTCATGGTGCAATATTATTCGCAAATAGCTTCTTACCAGGCTCCTTACATAAATCTCAGCAGAACTCAGCCTATAGCAGCCTATTATATGTGCATGTAGCTTTGTAGTTCTTTATACTTTCACACTGCCTGCCTGACTTCTAAATTCTTTTCAGTATAAAGAAACAGCAGCTTCCCTCTTCTCTATTCTCCAACAAAATCTTACACTGCAAAATTCACCACGAGCTTACCACCCTACTTGTATTATCAAGAAACACACACAGCAATGTTGGTCCACTGAAACTTTCCAGCAATCCTGAACACCCCCCACCAGCTACCTAATCAATAACAAAACAAAAAACACTTTCAAACTGACCTAGCCAGTTATGGAATATTTAATAATAAATCTGTGCATATACACATGTATTCTAGGATTATATGCTTTATGTGAAACACGACTAAAGCAGTCCACATCTACCCTACAATTCCATTTGCCTAATTGCACCACCATTTATTTTCACAGACCACTTACTCATATAGGTGGCAGACCTGCTTTGTTATTTATCTCTTTTAACATTTATTTGTTCCTATATTTTTGGTTCATATATTCTTTGTTTCCAGCTGTATTAACTGTCCTTCTGACTCCCTTATTCTCCACATACTTTTATTTCTCTTTTGCCTGGTCAGATCTTGAGGCATATCTCTAATGCTCAATTTAGCAAAATCCCCAGTTTAGCCACATTATATCTTTCTCATAAGAAGGGGTATCCCAGTATGAGTTTATTCCGAGTAACACCCTTCTGACATTTTGCTCAGATCTCAGTAGCAAGGATTTAAACCAATGTCAGTATAATCAATATTTTGCAATCCACTAATTTAAAACTAACATCTGTATGGTCCAAGCATGTGGTCAGAATTATGCCAATGTGCTGTATATTCCCAAAATTGGATCTGGAAAAAAAGCCACAAGTCAGTGTGGCTAGCCACCCTACCACTGGGGCGCAAGTATGTATAGTTTTCTCCTTGGGGTTCATCATGCTCCATCCATCCACTAACTCAAAACCTTCCATAAGCACAAATGTGGCTTTTTTATTTCTGTCCCTATCCTCTGATATCCTGTCTACACATGTTTTATTAGCATAACAAAGTCCGCTCCCATCATAACTGCATTTACACTTGCTTTGTTTTCATCAACTGCCTTATAAAATTGTGCCAGGAAGTTAGCATCATCCTCATATGGACCATAGAAATGCTCTGTCATAAGTTACTGACTAGTTGTTCTTAACAAGGTTATTGTTCATCTACCTGATTTATCTGTCATCTCATTAACCTTAGACCAGCCCAAGGAGTTGTGTATAAGGATTTCCACTCCCCTCTTGGCAAATTTATAACAGCTTTTATACCCCAGCCTTTCCAATGCCACCAGTATCCAGTCTGATCTTTAAGTTTTAATTTGGTTTCCTGTACACAGATCAGTAGTTAAAAATAGCCTTCCTTTTATAAGGTGTCAAGACACCCTCTGCATTTAGTGAAAGATCTAAAAGTGTCTCTCATTTTGTTAGATCACTGACATCCCATGATCATTCCCATGTTTTTACTGGGAACCTCAGACAGTGTCTGACATACCATTGTCACAGCCTTTCCTAACCAACCTTCATTCTCACCCATAGTCATGGGCAACCTAATTTTACAATGATCTTGTTATACGTTACTGAAAAGTAGTTCTCTGATGGACCAGGCTGCCAACAGAAGGGTGATCTAAACCTGGTTCCCACTTTTCCACTCTTTTCTAGACCTTATATAATATAACCCCAAACAGACACTAATTCACATCTCCCCAAGCACCTTTGAATATATACAGTAAATGTAAGCAACATCCTGTGTGAGCCCCCACTCCATTTGCCCTCTCTCTACTCACACTGACTCTACTCCCTTACCCTACCTGAAATTCCCACTCATTCCCACTGCATCTTCATTTATACCTACCCTGATGCACTCCTTATATTGCTTCCTATCAACTTTCTAAACTAATAAACCAAGTAAATGCACCACTCATTTTCCTCTCTCACTCCTTGCTACCTCTTTCCTCAACTAATATCCTAACCTCTACCTGTAAGTATCCTACTCAATCATAAGCTATTACTACTCCCAAAAATACTACTTCTTGTATCAAACTGCATTACTCTCACTCTGATGTAAATTTTAGTTGCCCCTCTCTAGCCTTACCTTATTTCTACTACTTCTCACTCACATCACACAACCAGTAGTTTAACAAAATGTATTTCAACTACCACCTCCCCCACAGCCTCTGGTACATATGCTGACAGTTTCTATCATATCTCCCCAGTTTATTTCACCTAAACTGATTCATCTATTCTAAACCTAGATTAATCAACAAATGCCATCCTGACCTAAAAATAAACTTCTTACCATTAGTTCAAGTACTTCCATCACAAACACACTATGCTTCTCCGATAGTCATTAAAGTGGTGACACACACCCTGACCCAGATCCAACCTAATTTCCCAACCCCTTAAACCTTACTAAGACCCTAAACCTAGTCATAGTAAACTTACAAAGCTTAAGTAACAAAATTACTGATTTCAACTTCTGGATAACGGATAACCCATCATACACCTAACATCCTAGCAGCTACTGGCATTTGTCTTAAAATGAAAGCTATGTACTTACCATAACAATAGATCTGTGTTGTCTGTTTCTGTCAGTGAATGGGTCTTTGGATCCTAGTTGGATGTGATTTTCCCAAGCTTTGGATCCAGTGCCCAGGCCTCTTCTCTTATCCATATTCCCTTTGTATAGAAGGAGCTACTTCAGATTAAGTTTTCCTTGCCCACAAGAAGAAAGACAGGAATACAAAAGAAAACAAAGGAAACAGTTGACATATATAAATATACTGGATAAAGCAACCTGAAAGAGCCAAGGTTATGTCATCCAATGTCATCTAGGGCATAAACATGTGAAATACTATAAACCAAAGGAAAGGAGTAAGGAGGGTGGGTAGATGAAGAAGGATAGAAACAAACAACACAGATCTAGCATTATGGTAAGTACATAACTTTTATATCTGATGCTGTCTTTTCCATCCATTCCTCATTGGCTGGGACAGAGTCCTGAGCTAATGTAACATATGGCAGGTTCTAAGGAAGGATATTATGGAGCACAGCTGAACCAAATGAAGCTCTTGACCAGGTCTGTATGCCCAGTTTGTAATGAAAAATAAAAGTCTGCACCTTGAACCAGGAAGCATCAGCACAGATGTCGTCAAGTGACACTCCAGAAAAAAAAAAGCTGCAGATGAAGCCACAGATCTAGTAGAATGGGCTTTTGAAATTGTAGGCAGAGGCAAACTTCTTTCTTGGCAGGCATGTAAAATGCACTGGGACAGCCAATGGGAGAGAATAACTTTAGATACTTCTTTTCCCAACTTAGTAGAGTAAAACGAAAGAAACTACTGATCAGATTTTCCGAGAGGTTTTGACCGATGTAAGTAAAAACATAACTGATAGTGAACAACCAACAAGTGTAAAATATATTCACCCTTGTTTGTAAAATTAGGGAAGAACACAGGAAGATTTATGGATTGATTGACAGAAGATTCAGAAGCCACCTTTGGGAGAAAATATGGGCTCGGTTTAAGGCCCACTCCATCTTATTGAAAGACTAGCAAGGTTTCATACATAAGGCATGAAGTTCAAAAATCCTCCTGGCAAAAGTAACAGCAACCAAGAAAAAGGTTTTCCATGATAAAAACTTAAGATCAACTTTGGTGTCAGGACTGAATGGAGGACCAGTCAATGTTTGCAGTAAAATGCAATTTCCTAATTAGGAAATGGATCCCTAGGTGAAGGGTGCAGTAGAAGGTGTCCTCTGTGAAAAGCTGTAAATAGTCTAAGAGATGCAATAGGCGTGTGATTCTAACCAATATGAATGGATGATATGGCTGCTAACTGTACCTTGATAGTAGAGTAGATAGCACTGTTTTGAAAAAGATGGTTGAGAAAATCCAGAACTACTGGAAAAGCAGTTGTGAAAGAGTCAAGGTTATCTTCAGTTACCCAAATAGAAAACCTTTTCCATTTGCTTTTGTAAACCTTAAATGTAGAAGGTTTTTATGAAAAGTTAGGATATGAATGACTGAGGAAGAAAACATGGGCTGTTTAACCATCAGAGAAACATTGAGATCAACTTGAGGGAATGAATGTCCAAATGAGGTGACAATGAAGGGTAAGATAATAGATCAGGATCTGAGCTCAGGACCCAGAGAGGGTATAGTAGATGAGGCCAGAGGAGGTGAAGCCACACTTGGTGTTGGCAGTAAAGGCACAGAGGAGTCCCAGGGATAATTGTTTGTCAGATCACCTCTCAGTGACTCCCCCTCCCCCCTCTGGAGGGATCATGATGAATAACTTGCTGCACTTGGAATTCTGGGAAGATGCAAAGAAATCGCAGCAAGGTTGCCCACAATGACTGAAGATTCATTCTGTGACTACTGGACTGGGAGACCACTCATTAAGGAGAAGGATAGACCTGCTCAGCCTGTATTCTAGAACACTGAATTTCCCTGGAATATGCATTGCTATTAGAAAATGGTGAGAAGGTGGTGCCCATTGCCACACTCTCGTGCCTCTTAATATAATGGGTAAAATCTGGTTCCTCCCTGACTGTTGAGGAACCAAGCAGCTGCCATGTTGTCTACTGGGACAGATATCACATCCAAGGGAAGGGAATCTTGAAAGGCCTACAATACTAGGAAAACTGCTCTCATCTCCAAGACATTGATGTGTAGATTGGCCTCTGAGTGGGACCATGTACCTTGTACTGTTTTTCCAAGATAATGTCCCCTATCCTAAGTGGGAAACATCCATGGCCACTGTGGCTTTGGGAGTGGGCAGAATGAATGGACATCCTTGAAATACATGTGAAGGTTCCAGCCACCACTGTATGTGTGCCCTGCATATTTTCATTTCATATACTCAAAAACACATAGGCTGTTCTCTGATTGACCACTGAACAACCAGAGTCCACTGAAGCACCCACATACAGTATCTTGTCAAGGAACTAGTGTGATGGAAGCTGTCATGGAGCCCAGGAGATGAAGAATTATTCTTGCTGATCACTTCTGATGTGACAAAACAGTTACAGCTTGTTGATGAACTAATGTTATTCTTGCTCAGGGAAGCTTTGCTATTTGAAGTTTTGAATCCAACAAGATCCCCGATTAACTCAAAAGACTGAACTGGATGAAGCTTGGAATTTTGTAGGTTTACTGTGATCATCAAGCCTGCACATAGAAAGAGCAAGGAGTGTCTGACTATAATGAGGATGACCGTGGTAGGGTCAGTAATGAGCCAATCATCCAAATAAGAGAACGCCCAGAACCCCTATAGTTGGAGACAAGCTGCTACTACTGCTATATATTTGGTGAAAACCTGAGTGGCTGTGGAGAGGTCTTCTTTGTAAGTATAATCAGTACAACATTACATAAATTGCCAAATTTCTGCATTCCCTTAAACCTCTCTCCTCCTCCTCCTGAAAAGTATTCTCCATGTATTGTTCCCATAATTTCTATTTACTTCTATGCAATTTGCTCATTTTCAGAGATTCAGAGATATTTACTAGATTAATGAGCTGAGGGCTTTTCTAGTCTAGCCACATTTTCCTGAAAGAATAATGACCCCCTATATCCAAATAGAACATTGAGAGCCATCTGATCATAAGGAACATGCATGCCAGGCCCAATGGAAATGTCCTATTCCCTATCCACTGGTCAAGGTTGTACTTAAATTGGGCAACAGATAAACCTAGCTTAACATGGATGGGAAGCCTATTCCACAGGAGGGGCAATCTCTTTGACAGATATCTGTTTCTCCAACATGTTATGTTTAAGTCACAGACAAAATTCAGGTCTCTAGACTGTGCATTTCTTGTACTGTTTGACTTATGAATATGCAAGAGATTCATAAGTGTGCGCTTTGCGGATGCCTTGTAAGCCAGACATAGATCACCCCTCAGCTATCTATAAGAGACTGTGTAGAGGGAAAGGGCTTTAAGGTACTCTGTTTAAGGTAGGCCTGTTCCACTTTGTATTCTTTTTGTAAGAAACCTCTGAGGTCACTCTAGTTCCTTCATATGCCTGGTCAGACAAATACCAAAGGGAGCAATGTACACTATGATTGGTCTGATAAGGGCAGAGTACCATAGGATAATGACCTCTTTGGACCTAGATGCCATACCCTTACTTATAAGTTGCACAACATAAAAGGATTTCCTCATCACTGTGGCTAAGTGGTGTTTGAAGGTAAGGCTACCTCTGTCTGTGTGTATCCACATCCCTGACTACTGGGTCAAGTCTTAGGGGTGTATTATCAACATGGTAATAATCTGGGATGGTTGACTTCTCAAAGGGTACAATTATGTATTTCTTAGCACTGAGCTTAAGACCATGGTTTTGGCACCATTTGATAGTCAGAGACAGGCCTTCTTGAAGAATGCTAACATCTGCAGGGGAGGCAATAATAACCCCAGGCTTTCAATCAATTTCAAACATAGTCAGCCAAAAACCTTCAGTGTTTGTTGCCACTTCAGAGAAAGAGATGCCAAAAAGCACTGGGAATAGTACCTTCCTTGGAGACTTTGCTAGACACTGGCCTCTTGATGGAGGTGGCCTCACTCATTTTGACCTTCTGGGTCCTATCAATGATCCAGCTGGCTATTCAATGGCTGATAAAATGGATTATACCTAATTTAGTCAGCTTGTATATAATGTCTGAGTGTGGTATTCTATCAAAATTCTTAGCCAGGTTGAGGTAAGTCGTGTGCATAGTCTTGCCTCATCCATTGCTTTCGTGACTCTGTCAAAGAAGTCCACCTGATTTAATAGGTATGACCTTCCTTTAACAAAGCCAAACTCTGATAAACCCCATGTTTGTACTTATGTGTTAATTTATCATGCCATGATGATCATACCTCTCAGCCTGTTAGAGCAAGAGATCTAGACAAAGCCATAAATAAAAGTGGGACAAAGGCCCAAAAATCGGGACAATTTTTAAATATTGCTCTCAGAAACTTAGAAAGTTGATACAATAACAGGTTTTGCATTAGCATGAATTGTCTGAAGGATGTGAAGTCTGAAACTCAAATGTCTGTCATTATTTTCTAACTTCAGTTTGTAATGATTTACCACTAAGTTTCCAAAAAAACACAGGTATATGAAAAATGGACAGAAATATGAGACCAGAATCTGGGCATTCTGTGAAAATCTGTACAGTTGAGAGGTATGAATTGATTCTTTCCAGGCCTTACATATGAGAATGGTCAGACATGAAAGCCTGCAGTTACCTCTATCAGTGGCTGGACCTCCTCTGTGCAGGGGAATGACTGTAGCCATCTGCCATTCCATGGGCACAAAACCTGACTGTAGGCTCCAGATGAAAACTGTTTCTAGTGGATCAGACGCATCGTGTTTCATTTCATTTAATAAGCATCCTAGGATGTTACCTGTGCCCATCAATGCAGTGCTTTTTGCCTTAGAAAGTGCATTGATGACTTGTTCCCTAGAAATGGTTTGGTGGATTATGGTATGTGGTATTTCCTTTGATTATAGAATCATAGGATATTACTAGGCTATTGACCCAGATGTCATTTTAAGCCTAGCCATTTCAACCCAATGTAATACCGTAGAAGTACTAGTCAATACCCAAGGCTGCATTTAGTGATGACTGCCCATGTATAGGAGGGTTGTTGGCGCTATCCCTGGTAAGAATTTATGGTACTCTATCCACTCGTCCAGGTTCCTCTTGAACAGTGTCTTAAAGGTGCTCTGTTTCACATAAATTGGTAGCCTGTTCCAAAGATGTGGCAGTCAGTTGGAGATAAATCTGTCCCTCCAGCAAGTCCTATTTAAGTTGCAGGCCATATTTAAGTCCCTGGAATAAGTTCATAGATTAGACTAGGCTAACTGCCCTTTTGGGCCATTGTAAGCATTGCCTATCAACCCATGTGAGAATCATTCCCTGGACCTTGTGTTTGTAAGGCATATATCTTAACCATTATGCCAACCAAACTTTGGACTATCAAGGGAGAGTGAGGGGTAAAATTTAAGTAGAAACTATCAGCTAAAAGGCTGGCAATGTCCTCCAGCTGATGCCATTTACAATATGCTCTGTGCATTGTTGCATATTCCCCTTGAGGTTATGAACATAACTGTAAAAAGCTTTGTGGTTGTCCTTTGCCTGAGAAGCTATTTTTACTGGGTCTATATTAGAACATCGAAGTTTTAAAACTTCGAATGTACTAGTATCGAACCCTATTCAGCGAAAGCTGAAAATATTGAAGCAACAGAAAAACAAATTTTTTCCTAGGGAAAGAATTTGGTTGTCCGTTTCTGTTGCTTCGGTATTTTCAGTGCTGTGGTCGAAAGTTACAGGTCAGGTTCAGGTAAGTGTGTGATTGAGATTGGGTTAGGTTAGTTAGGGTTAGGGTGCAGGTTAGGTATGTATGCGATTGTGTGAATGTGAGGGTTAGGGCGGGTTAGGTGAGTTAGGGTTAGGGCACGGGTTAGGTAGGTGTGTGATTGTGTGGACATGAGGCTTAGGGCAGGGTAGGTGAGTTAGGGTTAGGGCGCGGGTGAGGTGAGTGTGCGATAGTGACAGACCTTAGGGTTAGGTTTTGGGTTAAGGTAAGTGGATAGTCAGTAGTGTGTGTATAGTTTAGTGTAGGGTTAGGTGTAAGATTTTAGGTGTATGTGTGTGGATTGCTGTTTGTTTGGTGTGCTTGTGTTGTGTGTATGTGTTTTGGAACAGCAAATCTTTTTCCCTAGGAAAAAATTTGCTGTTCTGTATGTTCGATTAGGGTTCGATATTAGAACATTCATAGTTTTGAAACTTCGATGTTCTAATATCGACCCATTTTTACTTCATATGTAGCCTTTGAAGTATTAATGAAGCCTCTTAGCTGACTGTTTAGATTGGTTAGGGCTTTTAGTATATTTGGCTTTGTGGCCAAATGTTTTTCTTTTATTGTATAACCAAATGATATTGTCTTTCCAACAGGGTGGCTTTTCTTTTGAGTTTGTCTTATTCTTAATATGAGTGGGTACAGCTCACCCTGTGCAGCTATCAGTATGGCTGTACAGTGATTTTGTAAATAGCACAGCATATGCTAGTGTTTAATGGCTTTAAGGGGTGCATGAAATTTAGCTAAGGGTGTTGCTTAGAAGATTGAGATTAATCTTGAAATAGTTTCTAAAGGTTTTTGGTTCCACATGGTCCCCAGATTTAACTTTTTTTCCCAAGAAATACTGCATTATGGTCAAATCTGACAAGTAATATCATACACATACACATACACATACAATGTCATATACATTTTTATAAATATTTTTGGTAATCAAACAAGCATTTGTTATGCATAGATTCAAATACATTGTTTGTGCAAATAGCATTTGCATTGTTTGTCAAAACATTGCTTTGTAAGCACTGTTTTTAAAGTTTTTAAAGTTTTGTAAGTAGGCACGCTGTTTCTTTAAATTTTTGAACGAGTTCAATTGCTTACATCACCGACTAAAATTATTTAAACAGCAGGAAGTGATGTGTAACTGTTTTGAAAAAGTGTGGCAGGAGCCAAACGAAAGCGCTTATTTTATATTGCCTTATACTTGCTTTTGTGGATTTGTTTTATTAAACCTTTGTTGAGTATTTATTCAGTCTGACATTCGTTTTTGTGGATTTTGCGTCATCATACTTTTGTCGAGCAAGTCCATTTCTTTTTGTTTTTGCGCTGGTTTGTTTTTATTCTCATTGTCTTGGTTTGTGGTTCGGACATGGCTGAGATGGATGTTGAAACGGCACCTGAAAGCATTTTGTGCAGCTTGACACAGCTTATTGAGAAGTTAACGGACAGAATTGATCATTTGGAGCAGCGTACTTTATCTCAAGGTTTAAATTTAACCCTTCATTCCAATCCTTTTGTAGACATTAATGGGACTGGAACTAATGAACAAATTACTAGTCATTTACCACTGGACAGGCGAACCAGTGTAGTAGACAATGAACAACCATCTACCTCAGTTGATTTAAATATAAACAGGAACAATGAAATTTCTTCGTGGTTAAACAATACTTATGGTTTTTCCATGATTACGAAGACTACTACAGGTATGCAAAAGTCATTCAATGATAAACTATCTGATTTAGACTACGTTCTTCTTAAAATTAAAAAATTGCAAATGGACAATAATTACTTTTATGAATGCATTAAGAAAAACATTGTTCCAAAGGGACTACGAGTATGGAGATTCCCTAAAGGGCTAATGGTTAATTCATCATTACACATAGATTTAATCAAATTATTTGACAAATTTGGTATGGATTATATGAATTTGGTCATATGTGATAACAAAAAGACTATTGAATTATTGACTGAAAAAGCCAATGAATTGAATTTAATAGTAAAAAATGATCCAGCCTTCAATAATAATTATTTTGATTACCATCGAATTTTCAAATCAATTGATGAAAGAATGAAGACCATAAAAGACAGAAAATTTTAAAAACTTGAACATGACATTAATTCTTATGGTCAAGGCACAGCGTATCCTGCACCCCCTTTGTCTTAACAATGGGGAGTGAAATTAACATCTAATGCTAGTGGAAACTAACAATATTAATAACTTTAACTCCAACACCATGGGTGATGAGAGCGAATTCGAGGAGAACACTTTTTTAGAGACAGATATGTTTACACCCCTCCGGAGATCAGAAAGATTAATTCAACGCCAACAAACTTTTCAACACCAAAATCAGAAAAACTGGGGGCCACAGAATCAAACTTACACACGTGGAACTTTTTCCAGAGGGCGGAACAACAACAACAGGGGCCAGTGGAGGGGGCATTCGAGCGCGATATGTTGTTTGACATGTCGTCCAACCAGAAGCCCATTAAGTACTCTAATATTACTGGTGATTTCACTGTATATAATTATTCTGATTTCACTTTTGATCATAATATTTGTGACTTGTTTTCACGAGGTCAAACGTTCATTCCTATCAACAGAATGAACACAGTGTCTTCTATTATTGACTTGAAAATATTTGTTATAAAATTAAATCTAGGATTATTATTTCACAACAATGATCAAGTAATGAAACCACTATATGTTTCCAGTTCCTTCAATCCCCCTCTTCACCCAACATTGGACACATTTGAAAGAATGTGTGAACTTGATTTTCGTACTCTTGACGCACATAGCAACAAGAACAAGAATCAAAATCTGACAAGAAATGAGTATAGTACTTTAAACATGTTAAAGGAGGCAAAAAACATTAGATTCATTAAACCAGGCAAGGGGGGTGGGATGACAATATTCAACACTTGTGACTATAATATTGCATTAGAAAAAATACTAAAAAGTAATACATACATGTTGAGTTCACTTAATGAACTAAACACAGCTTATAGATGCATTAGAGGCATCATCTATGATCTATTTACTGAAGGTCTTATAGACATAGATGAATTTAATTATTTGAAAATTTGTCACCCCAGGACTCCAACAATGTTTGAAGTGCCTAAAATTCAAAAAGATTAAAAAAAAACCCTTTTAGACCAATTGTGGATGCACAAGGGTCCATCACAAAACCTATAGCAAAATTTATTGACAATAATTTAAAAAAAAGTATATATATATATATATATATATATATATATATATATATATATATATACTGAAAAACATTTATTGAAAGATTCATGGGATTTTTTATCCACAATTGGTTCTACTGAATACAACGTGAATGATATATTTGTCACTATTGATGTTAAAGATTTATATTCCGTCATTCCTCATGACATTGGCACAGATTGGTTTAATTCATTTTTGGATGAAAAGGGTTTAAATCAAACTAGAATTATTTTGTTTGATCAACTTATAGATATCATTTTAAGGAATAATTTTATAATTTTTAACAATAACATTTATTTGCAAAGTGAAGGAGTGGCTATGGGGTCTCCGTGCGGAGGCCTTTATGCCAATATAGTAATGTACATGTGGGAGAGAATGTATGTTTTTAATTCAACATTTTTTAATTTTTGTAAAATTTATCTACGTTTTTTGGATGACATATTTATTTTGTGGGATGGTAATTGTGATAAATTAGATGAATTTTTAAACTATATCAACTCAACAACCACCTTTTTAAAATTCACAGCCACCACTAATTCCACCTCCATATCTTACTTAGATGTATTATTGGAAAAGGACATTACGAAAGGAGATTTCAAATCTAAAATATATAGAAAAGAAACATATAGCAATAGTTTTTTTGCATTTTAACAGCTACCATCCTTACACTCAGAAGAGAGCTGTTTTAAAAGGCTAATTTGTTAGGGTCTCTAGAATGATTAGTAGAAGAGATGATTTCATAGTTGAATGTTTGAATATGTGTGATATGTTTAAAAATAGAGGTTATCCTGATAAATTAATACATAATATTATGAAGAAAGTAGTTTATAAAAGAGATAATTTACATTTTATACATTTATTAAACCAGGTAGAAAAAAACACATTTAACACATCAAGTTCAAATGTAGTAAACTTGGACAATGGCACTAATAATCAAACTACAATGATTCAAACCAACATTGAAACACCAAATAACACAGGAGTGTTACAATTTACTAAGAGTTTTATTACAACTTTTAATTCTGATAGTGTTTCTATAAATAACATTTTAAGGAAGAATTGGCAGCTTATTAAGGTGGATACAACATTACATTCTCTTTTTGCAAACACTCCATCTATAGTGTACAAAAAAGGTATGAACTTGAAAAAACATTTGGAAAACACGTACAAAACAAAACATGGAAAAACCTTCAGATGTGGTAGATGCAAATACTGTAACTACGTATTTGAAACAAATGAACTGATGATAAACAACATTAAGATTTGTTTAAAGGACAAAGCTTGCTGTAATACAGAAAAAGTTGTTTATTGTGCCTTATGTAAGGATTGTACCTCGTTTTACATAGGTAAAACAGAAAGGAAATTTAAAGAACGTGTAGGTGAACACATAAGGGCTATAAGAGATGGAAATGAATTAAATGCCTTAGCTAAACACATTAGTATAAACACATCACACAATTTCAGGTTCGTAGTACTGGATGTCCTGAAAGTAGATATTAGAGGTGGGGCTTGGCAATTATTATTAGAAAGACGTGAGCTCGAATGGCAATTAAGACTGAATGCAAACAATTGGCCAGGGTTGAATAATTGTTTATCTATTGGTAGTATTTTAAAGTTAAAATCACTAGTGAGATAAAAATCTCCCTTATTGTTATTTAATATAATATTTATTTATTTATTTATTTAATTAATTAATTAATTAATTAATTATTCAATTATTTATTATCATTTTTTATAATAAGTATTTTATTCTACATCAAATATTTTACCTCATTTTTATAATTGATCTAATGTGAATATTCATATGCACACATATGTTTTACATTTAAATTTAAAAGATCATTAATTAAATTAATTATTTAATTATTTATTTATTATCTATTATTGTATTATTTTTAACAATTTTTCGTTATTATTTTCAGAGATATTTTTGTAGGTCAATTAAGTAAACATGTACATGATTGTTGGTATTTTAGGTATTTATAAACACATACACATTTTATAATTAACATTATGAACATTATTCATGGAATGAATTAATAAATACAGTTTTACTGTACGACCATTTCAGAGGCTGGTAATAGAGCCTCATGAATATGGGTTGAGTACTTTACATAAGCTTATTACTGTCAGCATTATTATTGTTGAGAAGTTAATTTTACTTTTTTTACATATACAATACTTTATACATTACAATTATTACATATTAGTTATATGAAATTTACTATATACTGTACATTACTATACAATTTTTATTACATTATTATCACATTATTATTTTATCGTAGGTTGATATATAGAGACGTTCATTCCCACTTATATACACTTACCAGATTATGTTGTATATACTCTACATATTTGGATATCTTTGAACAAGGGGTTGGATTTGTGAGTGTATTTTTATTTTTATTTTTATTATACGCTTTGATTATACGCTGTTCCTTTGGATGTATACTTCACACATCTTTCACACATTTTAATATATTTCTCATATACATTTTTATAAATATTTTTGGTAATCAAACAAGCATTTGTTATGCATAGATTCGAATACATTGTTTGTGCAAATAGCATTTGCGTTGTTTGTCAAAACATTGCTTTGTAAGCACTGTTTTAAAAGTTTTTAAAGTTTTGTAAGTAGGCACGCTGTTTCTTTAAATTTTTGAATGAGTTCAATTGCTTACATCACCAACTAAAATTATTTAAACAGCAGGAAGTGATGTGTAACTGTTTTGAAAAAGTTTTGCAGGAGCCGAACGAAAGCGCTTATTTTATATTGCCTTATACTTGCTTTTGTGGATTTGTTTTATTAAACCTTTGTCGAGCATTTATTCAGTCTGACATTCGTTTTTGTGGATTTTTGTCATCATACTTTTGTCGAGCAAGTCCGTTTCTTTTTGTTTTTGCGCTGGTTTGTTTTTACTCTCATTGTCTAGATTACACTCCCAAAACATATACTCCCAGTTACCTCTTTCTTCCCCATCACACCTCCAACATTTGCTATCTACCTGAGAGAAAAGAAATGAAGTCTGCTTGGGGGATATAAAAATACAAATGCAAAATCTCCCAAGCAAAGAACATAAATCTTCTTGACTTTGTTGCATATTTGGGAGCCATACTTGTGCCCTCCCATTGTTTTCCTGTAAATTGCTTTTCCAGTCCCTCTTCACAATCTTTTCTAACCTCCTGTAGCAGGCTCTTGTAGTTATCATGCAATATTTTATATGACCTACTACTTATTCCATTTTTAACAAAAGCTTCTGTTCTTGATTCAGCTAAAAACTCTACCAGACCAGGTCTTTCGATTAAGATTCCCCTGTCCCTTTTTCTTTGCCTGTACTCCAATATCAATCCCTGGTAGGGAAGACAGTCTTCTTCATCTCATCCCATTCTACTATCTTTCCCACTCTAGTTACTGTCTCCTTAATTCTTGATCCTTTCACAGTTTTCTCCAATAAACTCTAGCCCCCTTTACCTAATTTATGAACACATTCTTGCAATTATTCCTGTCAGAAAATTCTTCTTTCTCCAGTCTCGTGTTGGCTTGATTCTTAGAAAACCTTCTGCTGCTTTATGAATATAATAATCTGTATGGATGTTATTATTCTCCTTAAAGATCTGCAGCCATCAGCCAAACTCCCTCAGTCTCTTTATTTCTTGAACTTCCCCTTGCTTAATCATCATCCCTTTCCATTCTGAATTTAAGCTTCTGCTTGTGTTATGTATATGAGCCATAACTGTGCAGCTGTAAGACATCCCTTCAAATCAGGTAATCCTAAGCCACTTGCTTTATCGGAAGAATCAACTTATCCCACTTAACTCTTGCCCTCTTTCCCTATCAGATAAATTCCTTCAACTCTTTATTAATTATTATCCACAGCTTTTCCACTTGTTGATAAAAATATGTCTGATGCATATATAAAACTAAATGGACTGAAAAAATGTTCAGTGCTTTTGAAAATCCATAGTATCCTTAACCATAAACAAGACCTTCCAGTTTCTCTGTTTTCATATTGTTCTTTTATTTAGTTTCTTCCCACATATCAGTAGCTGCCATAACAGAAGTATTTTTAATACATACTCCTGAATACTTCATCCTAGCGTGTCTCCATAAAGATTGGTATTGCAGAAACAACTTGTGTGTCTACATAATTTACAGTTACAGCTTTTGTTTTATTTTCATTAATCTTATATCCTGAAAACCTTTGGAAACTCTCTCAAATGTTTAACAACAATGATAGGTTCATAGGTTTGTAAAAGGTTATCGGCCCTAGGGCCTATACAAGCCTAGCCATAACAATTCCCTGGATATTTTTTCCCACAATATTTACTTCTCTGGACCCCTGTCTAGCAGGGTGACTGACATGATCCCCAGGCTGAATTTCCTATCTCCCATCCAATCGTCAAGGTTCCAACTGAAGAGGGTCAAGGAGGTACTCTGCTTGACATGTATGGGCATTCTATTCCAGAGTATGGGGAGCCTCTGGGTCAGGAACCTATCCCTCCAGCATGTTTTGCTCATTGTGATGACAAGGTTTAGATCCCTGGAGCGTGTGGCTCTGAGGGATTGGTATTTCTTTAAGTGGAGCATGTCCAACTGCTCAGGGTTTGACATGGTTTTGTATGTTAAGCAGAGATCGCCTCTGAGTAGACGATACGCCAGAGAGTATAGCTGGAGTTTTTTTAGATGGTCAGCATAGGGCATCTGCTTTAGGCCTGTGATTCTTTTAGTGATGTATTCCTGCGGCCTTTCCAGCTGCTGCAGATGTCCTGTGAGGTACATACCAAATGGGGCGTTGCACTCTATAATGGGTCTAATGAGGGATGAGTACAGTGGGACAACGACCTCCTTTTTTCTGTATGAAAAGCCCTTAGTGATGAGATGTGCCACATAGAAGGATTTCCTGACTGTTGTGGTAATGTGGTTATTGAAGGTGAGACCACTGTCGTCTCTCATCACACTTTCTGTGTTTAGTATACTGCCACCTATGTGGTAATTCGTGGGTACATGTTTTTTCCAAAGGGGATAACTATACATTTCTTGGCATTTAGCTTGAGCCTATGGCTCTGATACCAAGCATCTGTTTCTGTAAGGCCCTTTTGTAGAATATCCACATAATTCGGGGATTCAGTAATGGCTCCCAGTTTGCAGTCATCTGCGAACTTTGTTAGCCAGAGTCCCTTAGTGTTGGCCTGTACTTCAGAGAAGTAGATGCCAAACAAGAGTGGTCCCAGGATTGAACCCTGAGGTACTCCACTTGTCTGGAGCTGGATTTGGAGTCAGCTACTTTTACAGTCTGGGTTCTATCAGTAAGCCAGTTGGCAACCCATCGAGTGACGTAGGGATTTATGCCCAGCTTAGTAAGTTTATCTATGATTCCAGAGTGGGGGATGGTGTTGAAAGCCTTGGTGTGGTCCAGATAGGCTGTGTGGACCCACCTTACCCATGACTACAGCCCTGGAGACTGATTCAAAGAAGTCAATTAGGTTCAGGAGACAAAATCGATCCTTCATGAACCCAAACTGGGTGGGGTCCAGTGTTTGAAGGTTGCCAATGTCTTTGTTTATAAGTTCCATGATAATGCTTTCCATGCCCTCGCAGATCAGGCTTATCAGACTGATGGAACAGTAGTTCCTGGGATCCAAGGTGGATCCCCCCTTGTGGAGTGGGATAACTGTAGCTGTGCGCCACTCAGTAGGCACAAAGCCTGAGGTGAGGCTATGAGTAAACATGACACTTAGGTGAGATGACAGTTAATTTCATTTAAATCAAATCAAACTGTACTTCCAAAACCACTGGCTTTGCTCATGTAATACACCTGACTGACTTCTCTCCCCCCCCTCTCCTGACCTTTTACCCTATCTTGTGCTGAAGACCTAGCATTTATCTTTCTTTTCCCTAGTATTCCTTCTATGCTCTGACCCATTTCTCTTACCTCTCCCATATCCTCTTGTTTGTCTCATTTATTTTTATCCCTCTTGTTTGTCTTATTTCTCATGTTCTTCTCCCATTTCTTGACTACTGTCTCTTCCCTCTCCCTTTATCATACACTTCTCTCCTTCTTCTCTTTCCACTTGTACTTTTTTTATTATTGTAGGAGCCTTATGGCATAGCCTATTTGAATTAACTTAGAAGCTTTGAAACTGGCCTAACCCTGGTCTTGACTTTTGATGGTGTGCCTTAATTTTTGTTAACTTTATCACTAGGTTTTATTATTATTACTATTTGTTTATATTAATACTTTTTTCTTATTAGTATTTCAATGTGTTTATTAACAATATGTCTCTTTGTTTATGTCTCATTGTTATGTTTTTGTGGAGCTTTTCCCCCCGGGCCTCTACTGAAAATGGAAATATATCCAGCTAGACTAGCCCGGTCAACAAATGTAAAATAAAATAAATAAAATAAAAATTTTGTAGTTCATGTAGTACACAGCCCTTGATGTCATCTGGTCCCATGGATGCTGTATTCTTAGCTTTGGAGAGTGCGGTTTCTACCTATGTGGCCATGATTACCAAAGTTTGGCAATCTTTTGGTATTGAGATGGGCCCTTTAGAGGGTGAGAGGGGGGTGAAGTTGGCACTAAATCGATTTGCCAGGATATTAGTAATATCCTTGGGGTCAATATACTTAATGCCATTCTGTTGTAGCTCAGAGCAGATCTGAGCATTGCCATTTAGATTCTTGACATAACTACAGAATGCCTTGTGGTTGTCTTTTGAATCTTTGGCAAATTTATTTTCCTAACTAGCTTTGGAGGATTTTATGAGGGATCTCAGCTTCTTACTGAGGCTGGTAAGGGAGTTTTTTTTTGCATCCCGTGATTTTCCTCTTTTCTGCAACAGTTTCTTCCTTCTGTTGTATAGTTTGTTTTGTGGCAGGGGACCACCAGATTGGCTTCCTTTTTTTGGAGGAGAGCGTCTTGGTTCTATATCCTTTTCTGGATTCATCATGTACAAAATTATATCATATGCAAATAAAACCAACATTTCTTGAGTGCCATGCCAGTTATATCTTAGTATTTCCAATTCCCAGATTTTCTTTGCCAATGGCTCTAAATATAAAGCCAATAAAAAGGGGGGAAAAGATACCCCTGCCTGGTTCCTCTGTTCAAAGACAACTTATCAGAGAGGAACCTTCCAACTTTAAATCTTGCCTCCAATCCTTCATATATCCTCCTAATTAACCTTATTATTGTATCAGAAAATGCAAATGCTTCCATTCCCTAGTCATAACATCCTAGCTTACTCTGTCATATACTAAATCTTCATCAAAACTTGCAAACAACAGCAGCCTTTTCTTATTTTCTGCTTCCCTCTGGATCATCATCATTATTCTATTAAAAATTTTTGCCTTCCCACCACAAGATCACACTGATGCATATCTATTAATATTGGCAACACCTTTACCATTCTTTTAGAGACAAACTCTTTATAATCATGGCTTAAATTTGAAATGAGTCTAAATGAAGTTGGGTCTGATGGGTCTTTTCCATCTTTAGTTAATATAGCCACCAGAACTTTCTTCCGACTTGTTGTGCTTACCCTCTTTTTATAACGCTGTTAAACAAAATCTTCCAGATCTTTATCACTTTCTTCTCTCATGAGTTCCAAACATCCACAGGAATGCCATCTGTTCCTGGTGACTTTCTGGATGATTGATTATACATCACCATTTTTATCTCATCTCTTCCTATCATAACTGTTAGTTTTTGAGCCTTGTCTAATTCTAACCTTGGAAAAAATAAGTCCTTCATAAATATTTCAAGTTTTTGTTCTTTCTTGATTTCCACATTTCTCTGCTTTATACAAATTTTCAAACAATTTCCAGAATATCTTTAATACCTCTACAGGATCCCTGGTTATTTTTCTTTTTATATGTTCCCTAAGTTTGGCAATAACTCTTTCTACTTTTTGTTGTCTAAGTCATTTGCTAAAAGTTTTTCTGCTCTGGAGTTATAATCAAAAAAGTCACTTAACATTTTTTTTTCTAAACTCATATATATATATATATATATATATATATATATATATATATATATATATATTTTTATACTATGCACACACTGCCTTATTCTCTCTTTTACACTCTTCATTTGCTCCTCTTATTGTTCTGTGAGGTTCCCATTATTCCGCAATACCTTTGTCAAAATCTTAGACACCCTAAGTAATTCCTATTACTTCTTAACAACATATTTCCCTTTTATTTCTACTTTATTTTTAAATTCAATTTTCATTTTATCCCACTCACTAGCTATCACTTCTGAAAATATTTATCTTCCTTAATAGCATTCAAATCATTTCCCCTATACATTCCTTAAATTCCTCTCTTTTTAACAGGTAGGTGATAAAGTATCAGTGTCTCATTTATATTTTAATGTATTGCCCTGCATTTTACCTTAGTTTTTGTCAGCGCATGATCAGAAATGTGTTGAAGATTTTAATTAAATGCACATGTTTTGGTGAAATATAATTTCTATCTAGTCTAGTCCAGTTATTGTATTTTGGAGAATAATATGCAAATTCTTTCCAAATTGCTACTACCAAATTTGCATCTTCCATATGAAATATTTTCATAAATTTCTTCAGAAAGCTACCCTCTTTTCTTAAATTTTCCTTCTATGTCCCCTGATACATCCTCACTACTGCAAATCATATTTCAGTCCCCATCTGTAAGTAACATTGCATGCTGAAAGCTGATTATTTCTCCAAATTTTTTCTTAAGCTTTATAGTAGCAGTCTTTGGTGGAATATAAATAAATACCAGTGTAAACCTCTTTTCTGGAAATAGTACCTCACTACCACAAATCTACCATTACTGTCTTTTTTTCACTTTACTAACACTACTGGAGTCCCTCTAGCAATTATAATAATTATGTCCTTTTTCTTTTGTCCCTGATATTCTGCTGAATATCCATTCTGAAATCCTTCCTTTGTCAAATTCACTTGCTCTTATCTTTCCATGTGTGTCTTTTGCAGACCTCTTTGCATTTTGCCTATATGTGTAAGGCCATTTACATTCCAGGAAAATATGAATACCGTTGCCATTATGATAAAAAGTTTCTGTTTCCATCTATTATACATGACAGCTTTTTCAATATATATTTCTAACTTTTGTTTTACATGCACAAACTAATGTTTGGCAAGGTGATTTTTTTATACAGTTATTTCTTCCCATCTTCATTTGAACCTATGTCAGGACTTCTTATTTTAATGACAACCCTTAAAAAACTAAATACATTTTCAGAACACCCACATTTCCTATTAACTTGGAACAAACACACAAAACGATGTACATGTTCAAAAAAGAAGTTTAGCCCTCCATACAGGAAATGACTGATAGAGGAAATGACTGCCCTAAATTGACAGCTATACCCACATACATTACCTAACATAAACTTAAGGTTGCTCATGGTAAAGTAAATGCTACAGCTTGTTTTCTCACTTAAACTAACTGCTGTCCATTCTTTTTTATCTGTATTCCCTTCCCAGATGAGAAAAATAGCTTGTATGCTTTCAGAAAACTTTTAATTTTAGCTTTAAGGAAAAGTGCACTGGATATTTTTAATATAACTAAATTGTACAATGCTGTATTAAAATCACTGAAATATTAAGGCTGCTATATCTTATTCACTTCCCATAATTTCAGATTTTATTTTCACTGAACTACTTTCCACTACACAAATTTTACATTTCCCTCAGCAAGGAATGCTTGAAACACTCAAAATTAATTGCTTGCACCTGTAGATAGCCAATATCCATGTAAAAGGAGTCAGCAATGAATCCTTGTCAATTTCACTCAGATCAGATTGTACAACTGCCATCTGCTGCAGACTTCTTGATTCCCACTGAGTATTTGCTACTGGAAAAAGCTAATATCTTTGCAGATGTAAGAAATGTAGCATTTTTTGTTCCGGATTTATTATGTCCGGATATTGGCTAAGGCTCTTGCCACCCCCATAGTGCCTTTTTTAGGCAAGGCTCAAATTCTAAACCTACCACCCTAGAAAACAAAAACGGGAAGAAACTAAGGGTAATGCTGCTCAATGCCAGAAGTCTAAATCTCAAAATGCACGCACTCGAGGCCCTTCTCAGTATGGAGAACATTGATGTCTGTGCTGTGAATGAAACCTGGTTCAAGGCTCCTGAGAGCACCCTGGCACTATCAGGTTTTACCTCATATCATGCGTTCCGGCCCCAAAACCCAGACCATACCACAAAAGGAGGGGGTGTATCCATATTCATCAAGGATACCCACACCTCCAGGTTGGTGGCTATGCACGAAGCATCGGAAACCATCCAGGTGCAATTAACCATAGGCAAAACTGCTCTACAATTTGTAGCATGCTACAGGCCACCCTCTCAAACTCAGGAAACCCACACAGCCTTCCTGAAGACACTGGAGGGTATAAATGTATCACCAAGCAACATCATATTGGGTGACTTCAACTACCTGAATATAGACTGGGAACATTACTCAAGCCCCAACTTTCTAGCCCAAAGGTTCCTGGAGTTCATAAATTCAAATGCCATGGAACAACTAGTCACCGTCCCCACAAGAGGAGAAAATATACTAGATCTCATCATCACAAACATGGGGACAAAATGCTCCACACCAGAAGTATATCCCTCTTTGGTGAGATCAGATCATAAACTAATCTCACTAGAAATCCACATCCCGGCCCCACCCCAAACAAAAAAGACCACAGTGAAGAACTTCTCTAAAGCAAACTTCACACTACTCAAGACAGGTGTGGTATCCTTCAAGGCCCCCGAGCCAATGGAAACCACAACCCAAGCTGTGGAAGCCCTTACAAATGCCTTCTATGAACACCTTCAGGACTGCATGGATCAGGCAATCCCAAATAAAACCAAGACTCTTTCCACCAAGGGCAAACGTCCAGTCTGGTTCCTGGAGTTCATAAATTCAAATGCCATGGAACAACTAGTCACCGTCCCCACAAGAGGAGAAAATATACTAGATCTCATCATCACAAACATGGGGACAAAATGCTCCACACCAGAAGTATATCCCTCTTTGGTGAGATCAGATCATAAACTAATCTCACTAGAAATCCACATCCCGCCCCCACCCCAAACAAAAAAGACCACAGTGAAGAACTTCTCTAAAGCAAACTTCACACTACTCAAGACAGGTGTGGTATCCTTCAAGGCCCCCGAGCCAAAGGAAACCACAACCCAAGCTGTGGAAGCCCTTACAAATGCTTTCTATGAACACCTTCAGGACTGCATGGATCAGGCAATCCCAAATAAAACCAAGACTCTTTCCACCAAGGGCAAACGTCCAGTCTGGTGGACCCCAGCCATAAACAAACTTTACAATAAGAGGAGAAAGCTTATACATGATAGAGCAAAATCCCAAAAAGGGAAGGCATCTTTGATCAGTACTAGCAAGAAACTACGATCCCTCATAAAATCATCCAAGGCCAACTTTGAGAAAAAAATTGTCATAGATTCAAAAGACAATCATAAGGCCTTCTTCAGCTATGTCAGAAACCTGGGTGGAAACTCCCAGATATGCTCAGAATTAGTCCAAAATGATACAAACATCACTGAACCCACAGACTTTGCCAACATACTGGCAGACAGGTTCAGAGCAAACTTCACCCCCTCTCCCCCCCAAAAGGAGAGATAACTATCCCAACAGAGTGTAGCCTCCCAGACATCTCAAATGCGCAGGTGAAAGCTGCTCTCTCTAAAGCTAAAAACACAGCATCAATGGGACCGGATGGTGTCCCTAGCTGTGTGCTACATGAACTCAATGAAGAACTAAACCCGCACATAAGGCAGCTGTTTAATCTTAGCCTTACCACAGGATATATGCCCAAGGAGTGGCGTACGGCAACTTGTGGTCCCACTCCACAAAGGCGATGCCTCTACGGACCCTGGTAATTGCTGCCCCATAAGCTTAACAAGTCTGGTCTGCAAAGCTATGGAGAGGATCATAATGGAACTCATAAACAAGGACATAGGGGACTTGCAGACCTTGGACCCAACCCAGTTTGGCTTTGTCAAGGGCAGATCTTGCCTTTTGAACTTGGTTGACTTCTTCGAAACAGTTACCAAGGCCATTGATGAGGGAAAGGCAGTCCATACAGCCTACCTTGACCTTGCAAAAGCTTTCGACACAATACCCCACTCGGGTATCATAGAGAAACTTACCAGCTTAAATGTAAACCCATATGTCACAAGATGGGTTGCAAACTGGCTAAAGGACAGAACCCACAGGGTTAGAGTTGCTGGAGCCATGTCAGACTCCAAGCCAGTTACAAGTGGTGTCCCACAGGGCTCAGTCCTTGGCCCCCTATTGTTCGGCATCTACTTCTCAGAAGTACAGGCAAACATAGGAGGACTATGGCTGACAAAGTTTGCGGATGACTGCAAACTGGGTGCCATAGTGGATAGTACATCGGACACAGACATCCTTCAGAGGGGTCTCACGGAAACTGATAGCTGGTGCCAGAGCCATGGCCTGAAGTTAAACGCAAAAAAGTGTATAGTCATACCCTTCGGGAAAAACAAGGTAACTCCAAGCTACCATATAGGTGGCAACTCACTAAGCACAGAAGAGGTTATCAGGGACCTGGGTACCCAGGTTGACAGTGGCCTCTCTTTTGACACTCACATTGCTAAAGTGGTTCAAAAGACCTTCTACATTGCCCATCTGATCATGAAGGGATTCACATCCAGATCAAGTGAGGTCATTGTTCCCCTGTACTCTTCACTTATCAGACCAATGATTGAGTACAATGCCCCATTCGGGATGTATCTCACCTGACACCTGCAGCAATTGGAGAGACCCCAAAAGTTCCTCACCAAAAGGATAAAGGGACTCCAAAACCTGTCATATACTGCCAGACTGAAGAAACTCCAACTCTATTCAGTTGCATACCGTCTGCTCAGAGGTGACCTGTGCCTGACATACAAGGCCATGACCAACCCGGAATTAATGGACATGCTCCACCTCAAAAAATCCAAATCCACCAGAACCACTAGAGCAAGTGACTTAAACCTTAGCACGGATATAAATAGGACGTGCTGGAGGGATAGATTTATCACCCAGAGACTCCCCATGCTGTGGAATAGAATCCCGGTCCATGTGAGGCAGAGCACCTCGCTGGCTCTGTTCAAGAGAAATCTTGACCGGTGGATGGGAGATCATAGGTTTACCCCGGGAATCATCTCTGTGTCACTGCTGGACAGAGGCACAACAAACTAATGGGCACATTATTTCTAACATAAGAAGTGGCGTAAGCCACATAACTTTGGGTTAGGCTTATGAATGCCTTAGGGCAGATAGCCTAGTATAAACCTATGAACCTATGAACCTATTTTTCATGATTTTTGTCATTTTGTCTTAATTTCTAATGCCTACTTACTTACAAAAACATGTGTTTATACCTTTACCCAACAGCATTAATGTGGACATTCACCATTGTAAAAATAAGAAAAAATATTTCATTTCTACATATAATAAAATTAGTGCACTTTTACACCCAACCACCACCCCAGCATCACAAGATCACAGCATTTACTTGGTAAATATGCTTTGTCAAGTCTTTCTATTCTTGTTATACTGTAAAGCCTTTATTTATTTCAACTGTAAAAGTATTTTTGCTTTAATGTCTTCAACATATGCAACAGTCAGTGAAAAGACTCATCCCACATTTTAACTAGCCCCTGACAATGCACTATACAAAACTGCTTTACTTTATATAACATGCAGTTTATATCATGAAATGTATTATACAAATACTAATAAGAACAAACATTGTTTTGCTTACAGTTACTTTTTTCCCTTTTAGTGTTGTCGTAAACAGTAATGACATCAAGTGGAGTAAATGCTTTACAGTCCACCCAGAAGTTTAACAAAGTCAACAAAAATCCAAATATTCTCAGCTACTTTTTCTTGTAAAGCTATATTTACAAATGTGAATTGTGCGGTATGTTTTCCCATTTATTCATTAATTTCAGTGTTTCTAGTCTTCATCCTGTTCATCTCCATGTCCCAACACCAGACCTTGACTCAGATCTCAGGCACTCTAGATTCTTCTAGTCAACTCCATCTGTTTTTTTTTTTCTATCTCTCAAGCATCTTCCTTTGGAAAACTGGAAAATACTTTGATGGCTAAGTTTCTCTATTGGCATTATTGTCAGAAGAATGTGAACCAGAGTCCCATTCTGTTTGCTGGTTCACTTTTTGTTGGATAAGCTTTTTTTTTATTTCCACCTTAGTCTGAGATAGTCTAATAGACTTTTTCTAATATAAATAGTATCTGAGCTGTCTGTGCAAATCCAAAGAATGGAAAATCCTTTCAGTGCTATTTTGTACAGAAGATAAAAGAGAGAACATGGGAGTCTGATTCAAAGATATTTCACTGACAGCCTTAGGCTTAAATGTAGTACTGATTCTAGGAGATACTCTGTCTCTTTGGAAAACTAGAAACAGAAGAACAGCCATAAGTGCCTGAATTCAGAGTCTCTTTGTTAAGCCTTTAGGCTATCAACAAAGCAGTTTTACATGTACAATTTCAAATTGGAAGTTGCTGCTGGCTCAAAAGGTGGTTGGGTCAGCTTGTCACGAACATAATTCAGACCCTAAGAAGAAGAAATGTGTTTTCTTGAAGGCCTAGTATGAAGGATGGCTTTCAGAAAATGTTTGACCTCAAATCTAGGAAGAAAGTAGTGGATCAGTGGCAGACAGGTAGAGATTCTGGCACATGAACAATAAAAAGGGAATATCCCATACCAGAATTTAACAATTCACACAGATAGTAAAGAAGAAAAGGCAAGAGGGTCCTGTTCATCACTGTGATGCAAAAGAGAAAAATCTCTTCCTATTAGCTACATAAGACTTTCTAGTAGTGGGTGTTCTTGCCTCCTATAAAACCCAAAGCACATCCTCAGAAAAATGGTAATGAAAAGTAATCAAGACCGCAATACCCAGAAAGTCAATTGTAGGGTGAGAAGATTATGGTGGCTGAGAGAAAGTCCTTGTTTTGTGTGAGGAGGTCCATCCTGTGGGGTAACTTGTTGTGATGACTTGTGACATCCCTAGTACCTAGACTATTATCCAAACTAAAACCTTGCTCCCTATCTGCTGATAAACTTCCACCTGAATATTTACAACTTGCTGCCAAATCAATTGCCTACCCAGTCAGTATTCTTATGAATCGTTCCATCTCAGAATCATATGTCCCAAATATATGTAAAAGAGCTATCACAACCCCATTATATAAGGGTGGAAACTTCAATGAACTTTGCAACTATCACCCTATCTCTATATTCGCCCTCTATCAAAATACTAGAAAAATGCACACATGCTCACTTTCTTAAATACCTCACTGACAATGACCTCCTTGCCCCAACCAAGCATGGTTTCTGTCCAGCACATAGCACCATTACAGCTCTACTGTCATTTATTGACAGAGTTAACAAAGGCCTAGATGCAGGCCTAGCTACATCAACAATCTTGTTAGATCTGTCTTAGGATTGCAATACTGTGTCTCATCCTTTACTGTTAAACCAACTAGGAAAGTTGGGCTGCTCCTCTAACACTCTAATATGGTTCTCCTCCTACTTAACAAACAGAGAACAAGCAGTCAAATGGCTCAATGAACAGTCAGAATTCCAAACCAATAATATAGGTGTTTCACAGGGGTCTATTCTAGGGCCCCTACTTTTTAACACCTTCATAAATGACCTTCATAAAGTTTCATTACAAAGTAAACTCATTCATAATGCTGATGATTCTACCATTATCTCCTCCTCCAATAATTTCTCTGACCTCCTTAAACACACACAAAACTCTTTTTCATCCATTGAATCCTGGTTAAATGATTTTCATTTTCTGTTGAACCCTAACAAATCCAAACTCTTACTCTTCTCTTCAAAACCACCAAACAAAGACTTGAAAATATCCTCATATAGCAAAACAGAAATTGAACTAGTAAACTCATCAAAACTACTAGGTATAACTATTGACAATCGGCTCACATTTGAGCAACACATTCCTAACATAATAAAGAAAATACACTTTAAACTAGGGAAACTTTACCATCGTAAACTATATCTTTATTTCTTTATTTGCAGTGTGTTAACCGGGAAAGCCCATTGGGCCGAAAATTAGCCCATTTTCAATGGAAGCCTGAGAAGAAAAGCTCCATACACAAATATTACAAAGCTAATATCAACAAAGCAAGAAATACAATACAATTTTCAAAAACTACTAAAACAGAGTAACATATAAGACAGAATAATAACATCTGAGCAAATCTTGACACAAACACCAAACTAAAACTGGCCAACACTCTACTCATTCCTTCTCTTCTCTATGGAAGTCCCATATTCACCAACCTCCACTCAACCATTTTAATAAGCTTCAAGCTTGTTCTTATAAAATAAATTTGCCTCTGCCCTGCGGAACCGCTCACATCACTGTCAAGCTATTTCCCAACGTAATTCGCTAGAATTCCCCCACTACCTTCACTACACGCAACTTACTATAGCACACAACTTACTATTTAAACAAAATAACTGCCCTGCACTCCATTCTATTTTTCAACCATATACAGATACCTACTTACTTAGATCCACTAATAAACATCTCTTAATGTATCCAAACCTAATAAGAGAGCTGGTGAGCATCTGTACTCCTACAGCACTGCTAGGCAATGGAATGCCATTCCCTCACACATCACTCAACATGACTCACTAAAAGCCTTTAAATCCACTCTAAAAACATTATATAAATAACCCCCACCTGTTCTTGCACAACCAATTTCAACCCACCATAAACATTTCTATCCCTCTCTACACAAAAATACTACTACTTTTTTTTTCAAATACAGTTCTAATCAAACAGCTGAGAAATACATCTACTTTTTGCTTCTTGCTGCTTGTACTTCTAATTTTATGCTTTCTATTATCTAAAGTGTCTTTAGTTTAACTATTACCATAATTAGTGCCCTTTATTATATTGTAAATGTTTGTATTACTTGTGATTATCACGTCATTATTTTTCATTGCAGTGTTCGTGTATGCTTCTTCGTATTGCAAAGTATTTGTGGAGCTTTTCTCCCTGGGCCTCCACTGAAAATGGGTTATTTTGACCCAGTGGACTTTCCCAGTCAACAAATGTCAATAAATAAATACATAAATAAATAATAAATGTCTGCCCCTGGCCAGATGAAAGTGAAGTGGGAAGCTAATGCTGTTTGAGCCAAAAGGAAGTCACCAACAAGATTCTGGGCCTGTCCAATATGATCTTGCGAAGGATCTTTGGCAAGGGGGGGCGGGGTATGTACAGGAATATCCTTCTCCAAGTAAAATGTATGGTATCCAGTTTCCAAGTCAAGAGGACTTGGTAATCAGCAATAGAGCTTGCTGATTTGCCTGTTCTGTGGTAAGGCAAACAGATCCACCTGAGGAGTACTCCACTAAATACCAATGTCCAGGAAATCCTCTGTGCAATATCCACCTGTGATTTGTCCAGGATCTGCTCAAAGTATCTAACACTATATTCTTTTCTGAGGGGATACAGAGGGGATACAGACCGCCTGAAGTACCAACTGATAATTCATGATAAAGTCCCATGCTATGAGGGCTAGTCGGCAAAGACAGTAAGACTTTGTCTCCATGCTAGTTTATTTATGACATAACTGTGGTGTTGTTCATAAAGACCACAAGTGGTCCTAGAGACCAAAGATAATGCAGGGCCTTAACGGACAACATCAAAGCCTACATTTCCTTGACATTTATGTACTCTGTCCCCTCCTGAAGACACCAAACTCTTTAGACACTGACATTGATGGAATAAGCCCTAGGTTAAATCTGAAGCATATGTATACAAATGCTGAGTGGGAGGATAAACCAGAAAAGAAAGATCTGGATTTAGAGATATGTTAATTCACCAAAGAAATTCTTTCCTTAGGCAGGAGAGGAATTCAGAGGTCCAGAGGATGACAATGTTGAAGCCAGTTGCCATCAGATACCATTTCAACATTCTCATATGGAGTCTGGCAAATGGAACTATAGGGTTAATGGATGCCATGAATCCCAGGGCTCTTGGGAATTCCCTTACTGAAGTCTCTTGCAATGGAAGAAAGTACTGAAAGGAATATGTACAGGAGAGGACCATGGAAGGAGGAAGAAAAACTGTTATAGTAAGAATATAAATTCAGCACCCCAAAAAATTATCCTGAGAAGGTGTCAGAGCTGACTTTTGTACATTTAGAGTGAAACCTGCACTGTAAAGCAGGAGCATTGTAAGTTCTGATTCCCACGGGAGAGTTTGCTGAGATAAAACTTGAAGGAGAAGGTTGTCCAGATAAGATAAAATCTGTCAACCATGAAGTCTGCAAAAGGCTATGATAGGGGCTAGATATTTGGTAAATATCCTTGAGGCTGCAGAAAGAGCAAATGGCAAAGCAGGAACCGAAAATGTGAGGAAGATACAGAGAACTGTAAAAACTTCCTGAAATAATGATGAATAGCATTATGAAGACAAACATCATTCATACCTAGAGAAACCAAAAAAGCCTGAGGTAGAAGCATAGGAAATAGTATCTAAAGAGTTAAAATTTTGAAGGAGAAAACTTTCAGAAAAATATTGACAAAGGAAAGATCTAAGATAGGTCTTCAAGAAGTTTCCTTCTTTCCTGGAAACCAAAAATTCTCTAGAACAGAAATCCTTGCCCTTCTGGCATGGAGGAACAGACTGAATAGTGCCATGAGACAGAAGACCTTGAATTAAAGGTAAAAATATGCAAATGGCAAGGAAGATACTGATGAATACCTAAAAAGTGAGGACAAGAGGATGATAGTCACATGGAAGCAGGTTTGTCTCGAAAGGAAGACTTTTGCTCTTATAGTCATGACTTAGTTTCTCAGAAAAAGTCCTTTAAGAGGACATTTCTCATTTTAGGGACTATCTTGAATGTCCTCTCACAAAAGGACCTGCTTTGGAGGCATAGTTCCTTTGGTACTTGGCAACATGGAAAGAAAATCTGTTCAAGGTCTAGCACAACTTTGCTCTTATCCTGTAACACCTTAAGGAGGTCTGCAGCTGCAGAACCAAACACACTCTTTGCTATCAGACAGGAATCTAACAGTTTTGCCTTGACATCCTCTGAAAGGGATTGAAACCTATGTCAGGCATACCTTCAAGTGACTGACCCTGATGCAGCTGCCCTTGAAGAAGTATCTGCAGCATCATAGCTACACTTAACGTCAAACTACCTGGGAAGTAGAACTGATGAAAGAAACAGCTGAGGTCTTCTTATCAGAATCAGGTATTTAAGCTAGGCATTCCACCAGTTCAGAAAGAAGAGAAAGCATATATCTGATCATATGTGTCTGATTACTGCTCTAAAGGACAGATTAGCAGAGGTATACACCTTATTTCCTTACTGATCCATAGCTCTGGTATCAAAGTGCGTTAGCAAGAATTTAGGAAAAGCAACAAATGACAGTGGGATCAGGGATATGAAGAGGAATTCATACTAATTCTATGTCTCAGGGACTTTGCAAACCTGTTTTTTTTTTTTTTTTTTTTTTTTTTTTTTTTTTTTTTTTTTGAGGCAGGGGAATGACACTCAAGTGTTTCAGAAGCAGACATAAAAGCTTCAAGAACTGGAGGCACTGCAGAAGGTCTAATGGAAACCATCTGAAGAAGATCATAATACATCTTCTACAAGTGTTGCATCATTTTAAGGGTAGGATCTTCAAAGGAAAGTTCCTCCAATGGAGAATCAGGGGAAAGAGAGTCCTCCTCAACACAAGCCATTGCAAAAGATGAATGACTCTGAGAAAAATATGCTAGAGGTTCCTCTTCAGAATCAAAATCTTTGTCATCAGAAGTAGTAATTTCTCTAGTCCTTTTTAAAGGAGTGGAAGATGAAGGAAGACCTAAAGAAGGGATTGATAACTGATGAGGAGGCTCCAAAGCCATTAGGGCTTTAAAAGAACTTGGGTATTGTCTTGCTATTCTTTCTGGGGACCTTAGCAATAGGAGCAATATAGCTGGTGTTCTGCTTTTTGTTTAACAGGGAAGTACAACCTTACAAACCTTGGAGGTTTCAAGCACTGATGTACCCCCTATTAAAGAACCAGGTACTTTTTCCTGAATAAGAATCTGCAGAATCACCTGAGGCCCTTCCAAAATCACCAGACGAGGTTCCCCATTCTCATCCTTGATGGATGTCAAATCAGCTCTAGAGGATGTGGAAATAGCCTGCACCATTCAGTCTCTAATAGGGTCATAACAGCAAAAATAGGAGATGGAACTGGATGGTCCACTCTCTCCTCATCAAACACAATGGAAATGTCCAAAAAGAGCTGGACAGCAGAAGCCTCCGGCTTCAATTTATTTTACTTCTTCTTCTTTAAAGAAGGCCAGATGTACAGGTGGGAAGGTTTTGAAGCCATAGTACCTTGATCCAGAAGCTTAAGGTGCTGATTTTCAAGATACACCAGCAGAGAAGAAAAAATGACTTCACAGGGTCATAAGAATGAAGGCCTGGCAAATGGAATGCTCTTTATGACTGCATTTTGCACCTAAACAAAAAATGCACTTATTGTGTCTGCCGTCATTGTGATGCTGCCTCCAACAACCGCATTTTCCATTTTTTATATGACATGTTCCTACAGTAAACAAAGCAAAAAGAAAAAGGAAGGGTCTCCAGTGGAATACCGATCTACCCAAGGCTTGGTATTCTGCATCTTTGTCTACCACCAACAGACTGAAAACAAAACCCTGTGTTCAGACTAGTGACAAAGACGTTCTGAGGGTTTTTCACTTGTATGTTACTTACGTACCTTAAAATACTTCATATGAAGGACATACACCTGATGTACAGCACATGGAAGGTCCTGGCTTTGGTATGCTGACCAGATATACAGCTATCCTTGGCAGGCTATCCCTATAGTAAAGAATACTTCAACAGTGATTAAGAAAATACATTTATAAATTCCCAAAACTAAGTTACTCATTACCTAAGCATCTTGGAAATCCATAACATCTCACACTTAATACCTTCTGCAACATAAATGTTTAATTGTTGTTGCTTCTCCAGAATTTTGAGGCATTTTAGCTTTCTTTGAGCTGTGTATGTAGGACAGCACTTGTATTACTGTTTGGCTAAAACTATGTTTGAAATGAGTTGGGAAATTATGTGTACTAATGCAGATTAGATGAGCAAGTGATACTTTTTATAGTTTCAGAGGGAATAAAGAAATTAATCTGCTAAGTTTTATTGATTTGCCTGCCTTAATGCAAAAGGATGAATATGGCCTCCTTTCATATCTTAGGGATGTGATCTTCTGTATTGCTTCTACTGATAGACATAGGTTTAGCGATAGAATAATTTGCAGAATAAAGAAAAGTCAGATGAATAATATCTGATATGGATTTACATGGTTTCTGCTAGGACAGAATATAGTTAACATCTAGTGTGTTTGTGTTGACAGATGAAACTTAAAAATGGCTGATTAGCAGAAAATGCTCAATGTGGTAGGCAGCAACAGATACATATGTTGATATAGCCTAGTTAGAAAATGTAGCAATGTGTTAGATTTGTCAAGGTACAGATTTAGGATGGAAGATTTGTCTGCATGTGAAAGTTGATTAAAATCATCACACGCATGCTTACTGGAGGATAATAAGATTGTTTTAAAGGAAATATTTTAAAGGAAATATAATATTATTTTTCGATGTTTTTTAAATATTCTTGTTTATATTTGGCAACTATTTCCTTTGTATGGTTTTGGGATTAAATGAATAACTTGTAATATATCTTTGCATAACTAGTCACATCTTAATAGTGTATTTTTAACAGATGGAGTAACTCATGTGATCCACTTGTGTTTTGTTAATGAGTGTCAAAATATTTATCACTTTCAAAAAGGCGGAATTAAAGAAATTAACTACATCATCCATATGAAAGTGCAGGATTAAAAATCATGCAGTAGATTAAAAATTCTGTAATCTATTTCTTAAATTTCTGTGTAGTTAAATAATAAATAAGATCACTTAAGGTGTCAGAAAAAAGACCAAATGAAAAAAAAAAAGATTTTCAGGAGACAAGGAGGAGTTCAGTACAGTCCTCTCTTATAGCCAGTAACCAGTGCAACTGGAAAAATGTTAACTTGTACAAGTCCATGCAGAGACATTTTAGGATGAGGCTCAGGGAATTATTTAAATTAATATTTAGATCACCAGTTACACACAGCTAACTTTCAGTATGAGATGTGATCTACTGTAGCCTGGAGTCTGCAGTTTCCATATGAGACTCCAGTCATATAATGACAATTAAGGATTGTCAAGGTTGAGGTGATCTTGACTTGAATAGAGTGGAAAATGGCAAAGGCTGAGGGAGCAATTAAGTTAGACGTCACATAAAAAGGCAACTCCTGATACACCTGAGTGTGCCCTGTGCCTCCAATACAGAAGAGTTAGTTACTGATGTAAAAGTGTAGCAATGCTGTCTTATGACAAACATTTCTGGAATTTATAACCAACATACTTCAGAGTACTACAGGCATACTACGTGCTTGCTCTTGGGGAGGATAGAGCTTCATTATGGACAGATCTAAGAGGGGAAGATGCAGGAATGGAGTGCATACCTCCAGAGAAGTCTGTAAGAAAGCGTTCATATATGAAGTTGAGTTTTTCTGTTAATAGAAGCTAATTTTTTTTGTTACTGGATGATGTATTTCTAAATTTAGTGATGTGACACAGTGCATGTATCTTCTGGAAGGAGTGATAAAAAGTGTGGAGATGATAACAGGACTGAAAATGACATATGAGAATTTGTGCCCTCTCTGAGGATGCACAAGACCTGAAGGGCAGGCAGAGAATGTGTATGGCCATTACCAGGTCATCAAAGAGCTACATTAACATAAGAAAAGAAATCAGATAAGGGATGAGGAAGAACAGCATTTGTAATGAAAGTGATGGATAAAAATAGAAAGGAAAATCTAGGAAAGCATTAGTGTTGTTGAAATATGTAGATGAGAGTGAATAACAATGGACACAAGGTAAGAAATGTTTAGGGACGTTGACTGTACCCGTGGAAAATGCAAAAGCAGATGAAAAAGAATGGGAAAAAGCTGGAAGAATTATAGTGATAGTCAACAGTAATAAGGGGTAAGACAATTATGAGGAAGTAGGAGATAAAAAGAATCCCAAGGAAATACCGTTGCTGTTGTTTAATTGAAGCAGGAATGAAGGACAGGGGTAGAGAAGAAAAAGGCTGATGAGGGACTGGAGATGCACTAAAAGAAAGTGACAGGAGATGAAAATAAGGTGAAAAGGACTGAGTAACTATAGTGGTGCAGAGGACAGAGACAGGAAATAGAGGGACCACAGAGAGGCACAGCTGTGTGATGAAGCATTGAGACACAGCTGTGTGATGAAGCATTGCTGAATGGAAAATACTGACCGTCTTGAGTCATGTTTATAAGAAAACACATGCAGATAGAAAAGTTAATACGTGTGAAGTTGTGCAGTAAGAATGGCAGAGTAGATGGAGAAAATGTACTGTGAAGTAAAGGAGAGTAAAAAGAAGTGCTGTAGAGTGAAAAGAAAGAAGAACAAAACAAGAAAGAAACAAGAGGGAGACAACAGCTGGAAAGCAATATGGCAGGATAAGCTCTGTGTGGTGAAAAAGAGAAGGTGACAAAAAAGGCTGCAAGTTTAGCTCTGTAAATAAGATAGGAGAGGAAAGGAGGATGCGTAAATTACAGAGATGAAAAAAGAGGAATTAGGGTGCTGATTTAGGCTGGCTACTATAGTGTAAGTTGGAAAAGCTACCAGTTAATGCATGTTCTTGAGAAATACAGCTACAGCAGGAAGCAGGAGCTATCATGAAATAAATTTAAGATAGCAGGAGGGAAAGTGTTGAAAGCAACAGAAATGCAGACATAAAAAGAAAAAAGGGTGAGAAATGGATCCTAAAGAGAAACAAAACTAAGTAAGAACTGTAATAAGTTGAGAGGGAGGGGATATACAGGGAAAGAGGGAGAGAAAGAGTGAGAGAGAGAGTAAAAGGTGTAGGTTAGAAAGAATAATAGTGGAATCTGGTTCTACCCTGTAGAAGGACTAGCTGGCATGTTATCATGGGCAGAAAGGGCAATTTAGCACAGAGGGTTAAGGTTATGAGCTAATAATAAGCTTCTTCCAGTAGTTCTGAGTTTAATACCCCTCACCCTTTATTTGCATAGTTTATGAGTCTAACTAAGTCAGTTGACTAGATGATGGTCTTGGGTGATACTAAAAAGAGGCACTTCTGCAAATGAGCTTATCCAGTTAATTACTAATTAAGCAGTTAATTCATCCATTAATTAGTCTGTTTTACCTTTGGATAGGAGATTTGTCAGAATCAAAGACGCTGCTGCATTATGGTCTGGCTTTCCTGTTGTGCCCAGACTAAACTCCAGTAGAGCATCAGGTCACTATACTGACCTGACCCAAACAGGGAACTGCTAGTTCCAAGTATGCTGGTGCATTAAAGCTAAAATTATAGTTATACACTCACCATAACTCTGCATCTGTGTTGTCTGTTTTCATCCTCCCTCAACTAATGGGTTCTAATAAACTTCAGGCTTGAGCTCCTCCCTTACCAATAATCCCTATCTTTTTCTAATTTACCTCAGATTGAGTTTGCCCTTTGTTCAGTGAACCACAAAATTACAAACTGGTACCAGTCACTCACAATATCTGAGGCAAAAATACAATGTATTCCTAAAGAGTAGCAATGTTCAAGAAAATAGAGGAGAGAATTTCTGGAGCCCACACAGTACCTCATGGTATACTAGGAAAAAAGCAAAAGGAAGAGGGACTGGAGGGTAGGAAGTTGACGAAGGATGAAAACAAGCACTGCAGATGCAGAGTTATGGTGATCACATAACTATAATATCCTACTGTTGTCCATTCCTCAACTGATGTGACAAAAGTCCCAGCTAGAGTAGTCTTGGGTGATCCTCAAGGGAGGATATTCCAGAGTACAGCAGAGCCAAAAGCTGTTCTTTTCCTAGATAATGTGTCTAACTTGTAAAGAAATGAGAAGTCAGTGGACCAAGTAACAGCTGCACAAATGTCATCTATGGAAGCTTTAGAGCAGAAAGCAGAAGACGTGGCCATAGCCCTGGTAGAATGAATTTTAGGATGTTTGGGCAATGATAGTCATTTAGTCTTATAAATGAATACAATGCAATCAGTGAGCCATCTGGCTAAGGTTATTTCTGACACTGATTTTCCCAATTTAGCTTTGGAAAAGGAGACAAACAGTTGTTCTGATTTCCTTTGAACTTTAGTTCTATGAATATAAAATCGGAGTTGTGTAGGCGCATTCAGTAAATGGAGCATGTATTCACCTTTGTTATAAAAATTTGGGAAGAAAACTGGTAGGTTAATAATCTGGTTAAACTTAGTTTCTGACACCACTTTAGACAGAAAGGAAAGAATTAGTCCAGAGGGATACTCTGTCCTTATGAAAGATTAGATAAGGTTGCTGGGAAAAGAATGCATAGAGCTCTGATACCCATCTAGCTGATGTAATGGCAGTGAAGAAAAGTGTTTTCCAGGATAAATACTTTAATTCTGCTCTGTCGGCACACTCAAATAGGAGCTGGGTCAAGGCATGAACTATAAGTGTAAGGTCCCAAGGGAGGATAGGGTTCTTAATAAGAGATTGAAGCAGCAGAATGCCTTTAAGAAATGTTTTCACAATGAAGCTACAAAACAGTTCTTTTCACCCAAGTGAAAATTTGATATTGCAGCTAGCTGCACCTTAACCTTAACTGTGGAATAACTAGCCCCATTACTAATAATTAAAGACAGAAAATCACAAATAGCTGGAATCGGTGCTGAAAAGAGGTCTAGTTGTCTATGTTGAGCACAGACTGAAAATCTTTTCAACTCACTCTTGTAAATCTTTCTGGTAGAGGCCTTCTGAGGTAACATAAGGATGTGATGAACAGATGTAGAAAGCCTGGAATTTCTAGCCATCAATGGAAATGGAAAAAAACATTCGATTAGCTTGAGACATTTCATGTTCAGTAAAGGCAGTCCAAATGGGTGAGACAAAAGGTCCTGAACAGGATCCAAAACTCAGGGAGGGTGAACTAGATGAGGCCACAGGAAGGGAAACCACATCTTGCTCTTCCACCATAATGCTTTCTGCTGTTCTTCCTATCAGGATGAAACAGACAAACATGCGTGGGCTTTGTTCAAGCAGTCTTTTTATAAACAAACATATCAGGATTGACGCAAATAACTTCAACTTAGATAAGCTTATAAACAGACTGACTATTTCTGTCATACATGCTCACTCTCTGGCTGTACTCTCAAAATGGCACTGAAGCTAGCACGTGCTTGCTATTTATATATGCACATTCAGTCCTTGGAAATGCTTCTTAAAGGTACAACACACACATATTCTACATCCTCAATCTGAGAAATGAATCACACTTCATTAATGACATTGATTGGCATGCAATAAATACAAGATAATTCTTTGACATGCAATTATACAAAACTAAATACATATAGACAAGCATGTCCAGGTTGCTGTGTATTTCACACTTGGTCTACAGATGTAATTAAATTGTGTGACATAGAATTTAGAATCAGATTTAGCAATCAGATTTAGCAACTGGAACTGTCTCTGTTGAATGTTCAACCTTAAGGACATCTGGAACATCATCTGGAATAGAAATTGGAGTTAATACATGTTCTGCAACAGGAACATTGTCTGGATTGCTCTGAGATTAAGCGTCTGTATCCGAGGAACAAGGCTGCGATATCAGTTCTGATACAGGAAGAAGATGTCTGCAGTTTCTCCTGTATTCCACACCCTCAGATTTTACAAAATATGACCTTGGCTCCGTACATATACCTGTTACTTGATCAATCCAGTCAAAACCTTTAGCCATTTGTATCCTTACTGTCTCTCCTTTTTTCAATGAACAAATAAATCTGCTCATTTTGTCATAACTGGACTTCTGGAAAGAATGTTTTCTGAACAGTAGGGCTTTGATTGGTTGGTTGGTCTTAGCTTTAGGCCTCAACAAACTGGAACTGATAGGCAAGATTGTTCTGATTTACCTGGATAGAAGTCTCTGAGCAGGTGTGTCAAGTATATCGTCACAGGGTATGTTTCGGAGATTGAGTAAATTCAAAAATACATCAGTATTGTCACACTTTGACTTCTCTAGTAATTGTACTGCATGTTCAACTAGACAATTTGACTGTGTGTATTCAGGACTACTAGTAACATGTACAAAGTCCCATTCTCTTGCAAATTTCTGAAACACGTTGACTGGCAAATTGAGTACCATTGTCAGATATAAGTTCACGTGGACTTCCATGGACTGAGAAATTATGTTTCAACTGAGTAATAACAGCAGTGGATGTTAGGTTAGGCAACAGAACAATCTTAAACCAGGACGAATAATAGTAGACCAACACTAAGTAACGTTGATTGTTTGAATATGTCAGTGGCTGCTGTTGACCGAGGTTGTTCAGGAACTTGATTTAGCTGAAGAGGCTCTTTTTGCACATTTGGTTTTGTGCTATTGTATACTGAACACAATGAAAGTACTTTGTCAATATCTTTTTCTAGGGAAGGCCAAAGCACTACTCCTCCCACCCTTCTTTTGCTAGATTCAGAACCTGACTGGCCATGATGCAAAATCTGGATATATTCACATTGTAAGGACGTAGGAGCAACAGCTTTAGGACCTTTGAAAATACTGTCCTCTTCCATCAAAATTTCACGTCTGTAAAGAAAATAAGCTTGTACTTCAGTCGGCACACTACATTGCTTTGATGGACATCCTCCCTGGATGTAGTGGTTAAGCTTTTGCAAAACAGGATCAGTCTTTGTATGATCTCTCAGCAAATCAATTCTAGTGGTTGAAAAAATATGCACTTCCATGACATCAAAGTCAAAATTTTCTTCATCAGGCTGTTCCGTTGTAGTTCTGGACGATTGGATAAAGTATCAGCCAGAAAAAGAAGTTTGCCTTTTGTATACACCATTTTGAAGTTGTATTTTTGTAATTTGAGCATCATTCTTTATAATCTTGCTGGAGTAGAATGCATAGGCTTCTTTAAAATAGTAACTAGAGGTTGATGAACAGTTTCAATCTGGATATCTCGACCATAAATATAATCAGGAAACCTGGACCATGCAAACACAGTTGCCAAAAGTTCTTTCTCAAATTGAGCATATTGCATTTCAGTTTGGGTAAGAGTTCTGGATGCAAAGACTACTGGCCTGGCCTTTTGAAGAATAACTGCACCAAGACCAAACTTTGAAGTATCACAGGAAAGAGTAACTGGTTTATTGACATCATAGTACCTTAATGTAGGCGGAGTGGCAATTTTCTGCTTAAGATTATCAAATGCTCTCTGGTGCTGTTCTAGCCAAGACCATACAACATTTTTGCATGTTAGCTCCCTTAAAGGTGCTGTGGTAGAGCTTGAACATTATCTGGAGCGGGCATCTCAAGAGTAACTGTTTGCTTGGATGGGTCTGGTCGTAACTCAGTACTATTAAACAAATGACCTACATATGTGACTTCTGGTAGTCTGAATTTACACTTTAGAGGGTTGAGCTTTAAATTCACTTCACGTACTCTGTCTAAAACTTTCTTGAAGTTTCTCTCATGCTCTACTTCACCATTGCCTCCAATCAATAAATCATCTACTGTTATGGCACAGGATAGCCCAAAAAAAATCTGTCCCATTGCACACTGAAAGACTTCACTTGCAGAATTTATATCAAATGGCATCCTGAGAAATCTATATCTTCCAAATGGGGTACTGAATGTAGTTAGTAGTGAAGATTTGTGATCAAGCATTACTTGCCAAAATGAACTCTTTGCATCCAAGACAGAAAATACAGTAGCATTCGGTATCAGGACTGCGACTTCCTCGACTGTACATATATGATGATGAGGTCGCTTCAATGCCTTATTCAAGTCTCAAGTCTCTTGGGTCGATGCAAATTCTGATCTCATCTGAGCCTTTTTTTATGAGTTGCTACCATAGATGACACCCATTCAGATGGTTCTGCGATTGGACAAATCACACCTTGTTGCATCATTTTATCCAACTGAGCTTTATTTGTTCTGCAAAGCTATTGGAACTCTTCTTGCCAGTCTGACCACTGGACTGACCTCAGGGTCTAACTCCATGGAATACACAACTGGAAGCTTGCCTAGCTTGTCATCGAAAACATCAGCATATTCTGAGAAAATAGTTTCACTGATGCTAGAACTGGAACTGGGACATGTGCTTGTATGATGAATTTCTTTATTAAAGGAAATCAAGTCCTTTCTCAGTGTCTCTGAGACCTAATAATGACAACACAGGTATATGACCTCTGTAAAGCAACAACTTGTAACTGTTCTCAACCAAATAACATGAAAGCACTACTGAGCCTTCAGTTTGAATTTCTTCACCACCATAGGCAACAAGTCTTGCACAACTATCCACATTAAGTTGTTCTCCAGCTCTTACTTTGGCAAATGTTTCTGCTGACATGACATTATACTTTTAACCAGTGTGTACTTTGAGCTCAGTGGGTTTGCCATGGATCAGGACAGTACAAAAAAGTTTGCCCTTTACTAATAAGTTTACTGCTTTGACCTTTTCACTAACCGCTGAAACACCATCTACATAGAAAGTAGAGTTGCAGTCTACATGATCAATTTGCTTTTTTAAGTGATCCTTATTTATAACTGAGTGAAGATTACTTAATTTACAAAACTTATGAAAATTATTCCATTTTTTACATTTGTGACATTTTTGAACAAATGCTAAGCACCTTTCTCTTTTAGACTCATGGTTGGCACTATCACAAAATTAAATATTGCCAGCCCAGCTCACTGGAATTTTGTAAATAATTATATTGCATTTGCGAATATTAATATGATTTATATAGAAGTGTGAGTGAAAGAGACACTGCCAGCTCATCTATCTGGAATTTTTTAAATGATTATATGTCAGTTGTGAATGTCAACATGATTCTTATGCTTGTATTACAAATGTTAGAACTGTTTGTTATGTGTATATCAAACTGCTGTTACAGAAGTGTATGTGAAAAGGGTTTGTATAGCACTGAGCTTGGAGGTGTGACCACAGTGTACCCTGCTGGATAAGAACAGAAATGTATATAAACTATTGTAATTGTGGAAATGTATATGTTTTAACCATGAGAACTGGCACATAGAAGGTTAACTTGCAAAACTTCAGTAAAATAGTTGAATTTAGATTGTTTTATAACTGCGCAATAAAAGAGATGGTTTCAATTCAGCAAGGAGACAGGATGTCTAAAACTAGGGAGCCTTCTGCATTGTTTTGTGTTTTATTGTTTTAGGTCTTCCAGCAGTTACAAACATTTGAAGGCTATGTATTTTCACAGGGAGATGCTAAATACTAGCAGTTTCTAGCAATCATTGTTTTGAGCCTGGGAACTGAAGTCAGGTGACAAAACATGATGTCATACTGCAAGTATCCCAGCAGTAATATTTCATATTAATTTAAGAGCTCTCTGAGAGAGTGACTGTGCATTTTGTATCTGTCTTTGACCTGACAACAACATCAGCTAGAAGATCCATTCACCATACATGTCTTGCTGTAAGTAAGTTAACTAGGGTACTGTAATTTCTTTTTAGATTCAGTAAGGAATATAAGAAATATTAGTTTAGACGTGTTCTGTATTTCTTTGAAACTGTCCTGCAATGTTGTTTTAAATATTTTCTCTGATTTTCAACTCTGAAGTTTACTGTGATGATTTAATGAGTATTTTCTTGTTCTTTTATTATTTATTATTAAATATATTTAAACCTATCTTTGTGGTTGATATTTGTGAGACACATTTAAGCTCTGAGAGTACTTGCATATTTATTTGATACCACTGTGCAGGTCACTCCTAATAGCCTTCCTCTTGGTCAGACTACCATTTGGATTAATAGTAACATTACACAGTAAGATTGGACACCCTTTTCCTAGGGCCCTAAAGTAGTTGATAAGGAGTGGATGGTGGCAGTCTGCACTACCTTATAGTCTGGGCAAAAGGGGCAAAGCTAGTAAACTTGTGCCGGCCTTTCCCGTGTGTGTGTGTGTGTGTGTGTGTGTGTGTGTGTGTGTGTGTGTGTGTGTGTGTGTACATATATCAAATCTTAAAGAGTGTGTGTGTTTATGCTACTTGGGCAGGCACATGAAGCACTGGTTGGACAGAGTGGAGGTCTTGGTTTGGCCACTCAGCATATATCTCAACCCTATAGCTGTGCCAGTAGGGAGTCTTATTGGGGATCTCGAGAAAGGGAGAAACCAGTCACAGACTGACTGTGGTCTCTGATTGTTCTTAAGGAAAATTGCACTTTAGTGTACTTGTCATCCTCCCAGTGTGTACGTCCCTCACTGTTGCCAGTAGTGAGGATTGAGGCTCCTTGATTACTAGGCTAGTGTTTGGCCATCACAGGCACCATGATTAAGACAACTAACAATGAAGCTTGACTTGGATTTTGCTGATTCACCCTTGTGCTGTACTGAGCAGCGTTTGTTCCTGCACTGAGCATGCTCCTTTAACTTAACTAGTCTTAAAACTTGCTGGAAAACTTTGGGTTTTCCCTGCCACACCTGCAGGGGCTGCAGCTGCCATATGCTTAGGCTTGTTTCTGTTTGCCACATGTTGCATGCTGTCTACATTTGCTCTAGAGCCTGCTGAAACCATACTCTTGTCAATTGCAAGCATACTTGTGCGCCTTTCTGTAGCTTCATAGATTTGACAAATCTCAGTAGCCTTGCTCAACATTAAATCTCTGTCACAAAGCAAAATCTTTCTCACAGCAGCACTATTAATACCACACACAAGCCTGTTCTTTATTAGCTCTACTTTTAAATCACCAAACATGCAAGTTTTAGCTTTGTTTCTCAAGTCAGTAATGTAGGTTGCAAATGTTTCCCCTGGCCTTTAGTCTCTGGTGTAAAACAAATGCCTCTCTAATGTAACATTGGTCTTGTGGGGGGGGGGGGGGGGGTACACATTTCTCTAAATTTACACTTCAGACACTCAGGATCTTCACTTGATTCAGCCTGGGCAACAATATGATAGTTTTCACCTTCATACACTGCTGGTGCATACACAAATGAATGCTCTCTATCAATGGCCTCTGACCCAGCTAGGTTTAGCAAAATGAATGCCCTGGTACATGCATCTTTTTCTGAGTAAGCTGCCTGCATGAAAATATTGTATTCTTGCTCAAATGTTCTCCAGTTCTTTGCAATATTTTGATCAAATACAAGTGGACCTGGTCTGCGAAATGCCTCTGCCATATTAATACATCAGCAAAGGTTTTGCAAGTATTCACAAACACACACACATACATATATATGCCAGAAATTTATATCAGTACTTGTAACTATGCCCAATAGCACAATAAGTTTCTGACTAATTGAACTCTGTGAAATACTTTGCAAAATAAATCTCCCGGGCACTGTAACTCTCTAAAATTATTGTACCGTAAAGTCGTTTATCACCATTTTAAGAAACATTTCAAAGTAACTGCACATTGCGACTAAACTCAGCAGCAGAAGAAGCTCAGAGTGAGAAACATGATGAAGTAACTGTATGTTGCAAATAAACAGTACACAGCACACTGAAACACGTACAAAATGGCTGTACTTTGCTAAGCAATTCTTTACAATTCAAGAAACACTCTGTAATGGTGGCATTTTGTGAGTAGAAACACCCAGCACAAGAAACATTTAGAAATGGCTGTATTTGACTGCACTTCACAAAATAGTTGCACTTTGCACACAATAAACTCTTCAGAATAAATTCACAGTAATAAACACACACTGTAAGCACTTTTATACACTTTGAGATGCTTAGAATAACTCTTAGTTATGCCTTACAGAGCTGTAGTTAATGCAAAATAACTGTTTATGCTAAAACACTGTAGTTTGCCAAAAAAAAATGCAGTCACCTTACTTTATTTATGCTTAATATGCCCTTTCCGCCCTTTATTATATTCGTTCTGCCCTATTAATCTCTTTTCTTGTGCTTGTTTTACTCTAAACATGCTTGTTTAGCAATTCCGAGGTGACTCTGAGCCACCTATCTGCTTTTCTGGTAATTGTTTTATCAGATATCTTAACTTCAAACATTTCACTTAATTAATAAACGTTTTATGCCTTTTGTTTGCTTAATAAATGTTTCTGTGATATTCGTTTGCTTAGCAATGTGTTTTGTGCCCTTGTAATGCTCCATTTTATCTCTTAATAAAATAATTGTTTGTGATAGTTTGCATTACCTTTAGCTTATTTCTGGTCCTTTTTTTTTGCTTTCATTTCTGTTTTTCTACTTTCACTGTTGCTTCTGCACCTCGTATCTCTGAAAAGCAATCTCTGGAATCCCAGTTCTGACACCATGTCATTTGTCTCATCAGGATGAGATAGATGAACATGCATGGGTTTTGTTCAAGCAGCTTTATTATGTACAAACACATCAGGATTGAGGCAAATAACTTTAACTTAGATAAACTTATACACAGACAGACTATTTCTCTCATACATGCTCACTCTCTGACTGTACTCTCAAAATTGCACTGAAGCTAGCACATGTTTTCTATTTATATATTTACATTCAGTCCCTGGAAATGTTTCTTAAAGGTGCAACACACACACACACACACACACACACACACACACACACACACACACACACACACACACACATATTCTACACTTTCTGAATAAACTTTGGGATGAAAAGTGTTGGAAGGAAGTCATATAGTAAACCAGAGGGCCAATTGTGAACCAGACAGTCTCTCGATGATTCCCCCTCTGAGAGAATTAGGGCAAAGTACCTGCTGCACTTGGTGTTGAGGGGGAAGAGAATAGGTCACAGCATGGTAGACCCTATTGGCAAAATATAATTTCTGCTAATGACTGATTGGGAGACCACTCATGAAGAAGCATAATGGACCTGTTCAATTTGTTTGCTAACACGATGGCTTTCCCTAGAATATGCATTGCCAAGAGAAAGCATCTGGAAGAAATTACCCATTGCCAGACTCTCACTGCTTCTGTCTAAATAGCAATTATCCCTAGAGGGAGAACATCTTGAAACACCTGCAACACCAATAAGACTGCTCTCATTTTTAGGATTTTGATGTGAAGAGTGGCCTCTGTCTGAGACCCCATGCCCTGGACAGCCCTTCCCATATAATGCCCCCCTACCCTAATTAAGAGGCATCCATGGTCACTGTGGCTTTGGGTTCAGACAAAGGAAAAAGGGCAACCCTGAATGATTTATTTTGCATGTAACCACCATGCTATGTGATGCCTGCAGATGTTCATAATATGATTAAGTGCTGAAAGAGGATGGTGTCTAGTGGACCACTGTACTGCTAGGGTCCACTCTATGACTCTCATGTGAAAGCGAGCCAGTGGCACTAGACCTGCTGACGCTGACATTGACCCTGGTAGTTGTAAGAGCAATTTGGCAAGGGGGAATGAAGAGAAAGAATGTGTGATGCTAGTCTTCATAAGATTTCCACTCTTGTCTGCAGTTGAGTTGCTATTGAAACCTGGTATCTAGATGGGCACTAACGAACTCTGGGGATTAAATGACAGTAATACTTAGTGGAAGACATAGATGGAGCAAGCAGTCCCTGATTTAAATGAGTAGAAGTTTGGTGGAAGCAGAAAGGAGCCAGTCATCTAGATAAGGAAACACCCAGAATCCGTGCAGCCTCAAGTGAGCCACAACCACTGTCATGCATTTAATGAAAACATAGGGGGCTGCAGTGAAACCAAAGGACAGTGCTACTGAACTAGTAGTGACGGTCTCCCAGCTGGAAGCATAGATATCTCCAGAAGCACTTGTATATCTTGATAGTTAGTACACATCATGGAGCTCTATGCAGCACATCCGATCATCTTTCCTTAGGAAAGGATAGATGGATTGAACCATGACCATCCAGAACTTCCACTAAATGTCAAGTTTTCATTGTGTTATACCTTATATCTCCTGTAATGGAGGCCCAAGGGATATATGCAAATGACCCTTTAAGAACATCAAGTGTTTTCTCATAAAGTGTTGTTCATCCCTTTTTTCAGGACTGCCCTCTGCATTTTCTGCTGATGTTTGTTGTATCATCTGTGACACTGTATAAGCAGTCTGAATAAGGGAAGGGCAGCTTTTTCTTTAAAATTTTATGACAGTAAAAAAAATACAATGTAATTAGGCAGATTAGTGGTTATATCTAATTGACTTATAAAATGTCTTAAAGCTAGCCAGCAGCTGCAGTGTTAGTTGCTTTATGAGTGTTTCATCAGTCATAAAGGATCAGCTTCATACTACAGTTACAAAAAGGGTCTTGAAACAACAATTTTCTTTAAAAAAACATTGCTGATGTTCTAAGCATAACATTGAAATCGAAAATGCTGTGTAAGAGATGAACATTGAAAAAGAATACTAAAAACATCAAAGAAAGTCATTGCAAAAGGCAAAAAGACAATTTTGTTTGCAAAAGGTAAACATTAAAAAGTCATAATATTCTCAATATAAAGCAGGAGGGACTGAAGCATAGTAATATCACAATAATGCACTCTGTATTCCATCCAATTCCATCAGGAAGGCAAAAAATACTGACTGCAGACTGAAATCTTGTCAATACTGCCATTTTGGGATATAAAAATAGAAAATAATAACCATTTAGAGTGATACAGGGATACTCAATACTGCGGATAAGATCAAGACATGATGATAATTGTTTCAGTGTTTGGGTGTGGTTATTTTCAGCTGACTGTAAAACAGCACATTGTGACAGGATCTAGTAGCCCCAGGACCAAGCAGGCTTAGAAATCTTAAAAAGACCAGCAGATTTTAACCTTCCAACATTTTTTGATTTTTCCAACAAAATAATTGAACACATTTATACATGTGTCATATAAACAGTAATGCTAACAGCTCCCTTAAGGACATCAAGTGTTTTCTCATAACAAAGTGCTGTTCATCCAATTTCTCCAGGACTGCCCTCTGACATTTGTCATATCATCTGTGACATGGTGTAAGCAGTCTGAGTAAGGGAGGGGTAGCTATGCTTTAAACTTTTATGGTAGTAAAATAATATATACGTATAGATAAATGCACTGTAATATGACTTATAAAAAGGCTTTTTAAACCTAGTCAGCAGCTTTTTAATGTATCATTTTTTATTGATTTTTTCCAACAAAACAATATAAAATACTAATATATATATATATATATATATATATATATATATATATATATATATATATATACAGTATGCATGCCATATAAACAGTAATGTTAACAGGGAAATTGTAATTAACAATGAGACAACTGCAGTAGTGTACTCATCCATGTATACAATAATTTCAGAAGTATCTGCCTTTCAAAAACTTTAAAAAGGGGGGGGGGGAATATATACCTATTTACATAGGACCATTGGTATTGTCTTTTGCAACTATACAGTTTGCAATATTACATTTTCCATCTCCCATCAAATGTTCAGATGATCTTATCATTTCATTCTTTTGTTCAGATTCTAATAGAATGATGTCACACAGTTACATTTTGTTGGCTTTCTTTCCATCCTGTTCATTTTATAATGGTACTCTGTTCATCTTATCAGTTTTAAAAATTCCATATATAAACTTCCCCTCTGGTAGTGTAAGTTCTCCATTCCATCGCATGCACTGATTTTGGAACATAAATTGGTATTAATCTCATAATTGTTTCCCATTCTACTTCTTCTCTTTCTATTCACAGCCTAAGGTTTCAAAAATCCAATGTATAGGTTTATGATTTTTTTGCCATACTTTTTTTACTTGTTGCCATCTGTGCATGTGACATTCCTAAAACATGTGTACAATTCCTGCCTCAATTGTTCAACATCTCTAGCACTTTATCTTCACATCTCCCTTATCACACCTTATTTTATTCAGATTGGTGTAATATTCTCAAGTATATTCATTGCATGTTAATCCCTCTTGTATAGTTTCTTTACCTGACCATATCCTTTCAAGCCTAGCTCTTCTTTTTTCACTTCTGTGCTGTCTGATATCTTTATATTTCGAGCCCTCTCTTTCTTTTTTCACACTTTCCCATTTTCCACTGTTGTTTCCTTCCAGTACTGAAGTAGCACATTTTGTAGCTCATCTCTGACCTGAAATTGGCTCTGCATCTTATCATACATTAATCTTCTTTCCTCTAATTGTATATTGTTGTTGTTTAAACTGCCCTGTTCAACTGTTTGCTTAAAACTTCTCCCCATTCTGTTTGTATTTGTTTATATATTACATTTTTAATCTCTGGTTAATCCCAATTTCTCTTATACACAGGTGATTTCCACGTCACATCCCCTAACTTTAGCCCCATCACTCAATTCCAGGTTCACTAGCCTGGTTCTCTTTACAAGGACAGTTCCTTTTCTTTCAATATTTTGGACTTCATTCTCTCTTCATGTAATCTAATCCACTGTGCCAGGTGAAATGCCACAATCTGAGAAAGGATATGTATCAATCCCCATCCTCCTCTCTGGTTAACTGTCACAACCTGAGAAGGAATATGTATCAATCCCATTCCCCCTCTGTGGTTAAATACCACAATCTGAGAAGGGATATGTATCAATCCCCATCCTCCTCTGTCGTTAAATGTCACAACCTGAGAAGGGATATGTATCAATCCCATCCCCCCCTCTGTGGTTAAATACCACAATCTGAGAAGGGATATGTATCGATCCCCATCCCCCCTCTGTGGTTAAATGCCACAATCTGAGAAGGGATATGTATCAGTCCCCACTCCCCACCCCCCATGGTTAAATGCCACAATCTGAGAAGGGATATGTATCAATCCCCATCCTCCATCTGTGGTTAAATACCATAATCTGAGAAGGGATATGTATCAATCCCCATCCCCCATCTGTAGTTAAATGCCACAATCTGAGAAGGGATATGTATCAATCCCCATCCCCCATCTGTGGTTAAATGCCACAATCTGAGAAGGGATATGTATCAATCCCCATCCCCCATCTGTGGTTAAATACCACAATCTGAGAAGGGATATGTATCAATCCCCATCCTCCTCTGTTGTTAAATGTCACAACCTGAGAAGGGATATGTATCAATCCCATCCCCCCCTCTGTGGTTAAATACCACAATCTGAGAAGGGATATGTATCGATCCCCATCCCCTCTCTGTGGTTAAATGCCACAATCTGAGAAGGGATATGCATCAATCCCCACCCCCCACCCCCCATGGTTAAATGCCACAATCTGAGAAGGGATATGTATCAATCCCATCCTCCATCTGTGGTTAAATACCAGAATCTGAGAAGGGATATGTATCAATCCCATCCCCCCTCTGTGGTTAAATGCCACAATCTGAGAAGGGATATGTATCAATCCCCATCCCCCCTCTGTGGTTAAATACCACAATCTGAGAAGGGATATGTATCAATCCCATCCCCCCTCTGTGGTTAAATGCCACAATCTGAGAAGGGATATGTATCAATCCCATCCCCCCTCTGTGGTTAAATGCCACAATCTGAGAAGGGATATGTATCAATCCCCATCCCCCCTCTGTGGTTAAATGCCACAATCTGAGAAGGGATATGTATCAATCCCCATCCTCCATCTGTGGTTAAATACCATAATCTGAGAAGGGATATGTATCAATCTCCAACCCCCCTCTGTGGTTAAATGCCACAATCTGAGAAGGGATATGTATCAATCTCCAACCCCCATCTGTGGTTAAATACCACAATCTGAGAAGGGATATGTATCAATCCCCATCCCCCATCTGTGGTTAAATACCACAATCTGAGAAGGGATATATATCAATCCCATCCCCTCTCTGTGGTTAAATGCCACAATATGAGAAGGGATATGTATCAATTCTCAACCCCCTCTGTTGCTAGTATTAAAAGTTCTTGCCTCATGATTCTGTGTTGGTGTACCTTACCCTCATATTCCTCAGTTAGACCTTGTATCTTTTCTACTAGTGGGTGGTCTTATCTCTGATGTATATGCCTGATTACACATATTATGTGTGGAAGGATAATAGTCTGCATAGCCTGTACCTTACCTACCCTAGTGTATGCTCCTTTTGCCATCCTCTTTTAACAATGTGTCTATCGTTTTATATAAATTCTCCAGCTTTCTTATAAATATTCCTTCATACATGTCCTCTTCTTCTAATCCAAGATATGAGGGGTATTCTACTTCTTTTATGTCTTTTATCAGACCTCTTTCTTTACCATCTCCTACTTAATCAAGATTGTTTTATTGTGGTTTCCAGCATTTTCTGCAATCTTTAATATAATTTATAGAATCTCTTAAGCAAATAATTGTGAACTATAAAATATTCACATAGTGTATACATTTCTGGAAAACATGCCTTGAATCACAGCAAATAAAGAAACACCAGCATTAGGTATTCAGCAGCCAACAAACTCACCTGGAGAAATGTTAATTCTTTTTTTAGCCTGTCTCCAACTGAGCTAAACATTTTCTCTTTTTCACTCTGAATGAAACTACACATATGTTTTGTTATTCTCTGCAAACAGCCTTGACCTTTTATCTCTGCACAAGCTAAAACAAAACACAATAGATATTGTTAGACTTGCAGTAGCCCAGTGGGCAAAACAACATAGATTGCAAACTTTAATCTGAGCTACATGCTTACAGCTTCACAAATAAGACAATCTTTTTCTGTTCTCTAGTCATATTTCTCCATAATACCACAATCTCTAGTTCTTGGTTAAAATGATAGTCCTCACCCTTGAAATATTCTTGAGAACATAAAATAAATATGTCAAACTGCCATGAAGCTGCACTAAAACAAGTACCCAACAATCCTCATGTTAACATACTAGCAGAAAAATAAAACTACAACCCTGTTTTCAGAAGTGTACAACCAGGAGGACATAACAGAGTCTTTGATTATGTATGTCATACAGGGGCCGGAAGTGTTATTTGCTACTAAATGGCACCATGTCTATGCTACTCTCTTACACTTTCATATACATATGAAGTAACGTTTGTCTCTGCGACGATCAACCACTGGACCAGTAATCAAGGAGGTTCAATCCTCACCACTGGCACCACTGGGGGACATACACTGGGAAGATAACAGGTACACACACATATTTCCAGATGCAGCTGAATACAGTCAGTCCTGGGCTGTTTCTCCCTCATTCTCCAGATCCCTAGTAAGACTCCCCACTGGCACAGCTATAGAGTTGAGATCTCAGCTGAGTGGCCAAGCCAAGACTTCCAGCATCCTCTCTGTCCAACCAGTGCTTAGTGTCCTTGCCCAAGTAGCTGACACACACACACACACACACACACACATCTGGGAAAGGCTGGCACAGGTTTACTAGCTATTCCTCCTTTTGTCCAGACTATAAGGTAGTTATCACTGCCACCAGCCAACTCTTAGCTACTTTAAAGCCCTTAACAAAGGGTGGCCAATTTTACTGTGTAATATTAATAGTAATACACATGGTAGTTTGACCAAGAGCAAGGCTATTAGGAATGGCCCAGAGTGTCACCAAATAAATATACAAGTACTCTCAAAATTTAAATATGTCTCACAAACATCAGCCACAATGAAAGTTTAAATATATTTAATAATAAATAAAAGAACAAGAAAATGTTCAGCATATATTCACAGTGACATCAGAGTTCAAAACCACAGGAAATATTTAAAACAACATTGCAGGACAGTCTCATATAAATAAAGAAAATGTCTAAACGATGCTTCATTACATTCCTGACTGAATCTAAAATTACTATACCCTAGTTGACTTACTTAAGAGCAAGGCAAATGTGCTGAATGGATTTCTCGCTGTTGTCAAGTCCAAGACAGAATACAGAATGCTGTGTCTCACTAAGAGATTTCTCAAATTAATATCTCAAATATTACTGGTGGGATAGCTTGCAGAATTATATAATTTCTTGTCATCTGACATTATCTCAGATGAAACCTCCACTGCTGGGAGCTGACAGTATCTCCCTTTGTCACAGTCTCAACCTACACTCATTGTGATAAGCCCTCTTTACCTTGGGGCAGTAACTAAGCTGTCTCAATCCTCACCACTGTCTCCAGTAAGGGAGTGTCACTAAAATCAGGGATAGAAATAGGTTCATAGGTTCATAGGTTCATACTAGGCTATCTGCCCTAGGGCATTTATAAGCCTAGCCAGAGTGTGCTTGGCTTTCGCCACCCATTTTAAATTAATTTTGCTATGCCCCTTTTTGAGGTTAGTATACTGTGCCTCTGTCTAACAGTGACACAGAAGTGATACCTGGGGTAAACTTATGATCTCCCATCCACTCATCAAGATTCCACTTGAAGAGAGTGAATGAGGGACTCTGCCTTACCTGGACTGGGATTTTATTCCAGAGTGAAGGGAGCCTCTGGTTTATGAATCTGAAATAGACAACTTCCCCATAGAGTACACCAAGAACAGGTTCCAAACCTGGGACTGGACTATATGCTTCCCTCCAGGTCCCCAAATGAGTGTCTACACTAACCACTGCAGAACATTGTGACCCAGTTCTAGGTATCTGACACACTCACTCTTAAATTTCTGATATTCACACATACACACACTCTTGGTCAAGACTGACAGATTTACTTGCTGGGTTCCTTTGGCCAAATTACAAGGTAAAGGGCTGCCAACTATCAAATACCACAATACCTTTAAAAAGGGGTGTTCAATTATATTGGGTAAAATAGATATTGATACAAATGATAGCATGCAACTCAAGCAGTAAGGCTTTTCAGAGTGGCCTTGGTGTTATCACAGTAAGCATAAACACTCTCAAGTTATTAATAATATGCACCAAATAACCAGACATAATGACAAGTAGTAAAATATTTAACAATAAATAAAAGGATTTAAAACATGCAAATACTGATTAACTGATTCCAATAAACAACAGAGTTTCACATGCAGGAAATATGAAAACAACTCTGTAGGATAGATTTCACACTGATTTTAGAAAAACCTCTAACTAGCTGTAGTTCCCTATCTGAAGATTAACTGTCCCTATCTAATCTAAATAACTCAGCAAGGCAAGATTATTCTCTTACTTCTGCAAGACAAGAGGATGAATTATGCCCACACTTCAGGCTGCTGTCTGTCCTCGGCAAATGGAACAACTACTCAGAAGATAATTGGACTACTACTCCTGAACATCTTGAACAGCTCTGGAAACAACTAAATAAATGTTTGATTGCACAATTACCCCCCTTTAATTGACAGATAACCTGCTTTTATAGCAGATTTTTAAAAGTAACAGGAAGCTGTTATGAGAATTCTACTCTCTCATAACAGACTTTGAAAAGTAAACAAGCAGCTGTTGTGAAGATTCTATTCTTTCAGCTCTGGCACACCATGACATCATCTCTAGGTCAGCTGCCTCTGGCATAACATACATTCAAAATTCTCTTTAAAAAGAAAGCATGTACATCAAGTCAGTCAGAAGAACACATTGATTGGTGTCAGCAGGTCTGACACCAGTCACAAACAAAGTGTCACATAGCTCACAACACCAGTGTGCCACCCAGCAACAGCCCCTAAGGCAAGACAACGCACCTAACACTTATTCATAGGTGACTATAGCCAGGCACAGTGATGTCCCACTCACCAGGCTGAACAAGTAGAAAATTACAGTCAGCTGCCTGTCGGGTGCCAGGATCTGCCACATAACGCATGAACTCAAGTCAGTCCACAACAAGTTCAGATATGACTCTGTCATTGTCCATGTTGGAGTGAATGACTTGAGACGTACATCCCTGGACTACATGAAAAGAAACATGGAATTGCTCTTGGATCATGTGGCCCATGAAGATATGACCCTAGCCCTGAGTAGTATCCTGCTTTCACCCAGAATACCACAATATTTTATTTATTTATTTATTTATTTTACATTTGTTAACCGGGCTAGTCTGGCTGGATACATGTCCATTTTCAGCAGAGGCCCGAGGAGAAAAGCTCCACTATCAGACTAAAACACTACAGTTTAGGAAGTCACTAATAAACAAACAATAACATAATGTAATAAGGCAAAATACAAATGCATATACAGTTTTCATGGAGTAGTCTGAGTAGATGACAAACAAAGTTCAGACAAGGGGCTGAGGAGATAAACTCCAGTATTATAAAATACAAATTAAAGTTAAAAAAATATCACTAGTCACTAGTCATGACAACAAAATCAGGTATTGGCAAAAATGGTTATTATACAGTGTTAAATATGCAGGTTGCTAGTGAAACACGTAAGTTATGTAGTTAAAGATAAGGAAAAGGGAGAAAATAAGGTAAACAGAATGTGGAAAAAGTACAGTATCTGTTTGGTACAGGTATTATGGACTTAGTAAAGCTCGGGAGTAGCCAGTCGGAAAAGGAGAGGGGGAAACAAAGATATTGATGAAATGCAAAGGTAGCAGTATTATAGGAGCTCAGCTAAAAGAAGCAAGAGACAGAAAAAACAGAAGGTCAGAGGGGGAGGCAAACAGAAATTTGAAAAAAGAGTGACGGTACAAAAAAGGGGGCTGCGGAAGTCAGTCTAAGTTAGAACAGGAGTGCAAAAGTACACAGGAGCAGACTAGAGTGAGTAATAAGGTTGCTGAGTTCAGTCGGGATTGGAGCAGGGACATAGCCAATGAATTAGTAGGTGAGTTTTCATCTGTTTTTTGAAAAGGTGACATGAGCCTAGGGAGGTCAGTTCTGCTGGAAGTTTATTCCAGTAAGAACCGATAGTGTTTGCAAATAAGGAATCCCCTGATTTATTATGAGATTTCAATGTGGTAACTAGAAGCTTGTTGGCTGATCTGAGTGTAGTGAGATTTTTATAAGGTGTGATGATTTTATTTAGTATGGGTGTGTTGGAGGGGTAATGTAGAATTTTAAAAGTGATGATCAGTTGTTGTAGGAGTATTAAGTTTGGAAGTTCAAGCCAGTTTAGTTTCTTTAAGTTAAGACAGTGATGAGTTTGGAATAGAGAGCCAGTGGCAAATCTGGCTATACTGTGGTAGGCAGTATTCAGTTTCTTAAGATTAGCTTTAGATATGTTGATAAAGGAAGGAGAGGCATACAATAATGTAGAAATAAGGTGAGTTTGGGCGAGAGCCACTCGGGAAGTAGCAGTAAGAAAGGGCTTAAGTCTGTAGAGGGCACCAATCTTTTATTGACTGTCTTGATAGTTAAATCAATGTGATAGTCAAAATTTAGCTGATTGTCTATGGTGACACCTAGCAGTTTAGTGCAATAGTCAGGTTTGATGATAGTGCCATTACAGGATGCAATGGAAAAAGTGATTGGGGTGGATTTAAAGGTTGGGGTGAAGAGTAGTAGTTTTGTTTTTTTGGGATTTAGGAGGAGACAGATATGTTGAAACCTTTTTCTGCTGCAGTGAAGACCAATTGGGTAGCAGAGTGGAGTTCTGCTGGGGAAGAAGCAGAGCAGATGAGAGTGGAATCATCTGCATACTGTATACAAGTAGATGTCGGGAGGGAAGTGGGCAGGTTATTTATGAAAATTGAGAAAAGTAGGGGACCTAGGATGGATCCTTGTGGGACGCCAATAGTAACTGGGAGTTGAGAGGATAGATGGCTGTCCCAGAGGACTGCTTGTTTTCTATTAGTCAAGTATGAGTCGAACCATTGTAAAGCTTGTGAATCCAGTGAGAGGGATTTTAAGGTATCGAGGAGAAGTTGATGGTTGACCATATCAAATGCTTTAGAGAGGTCTAAGAAGAGTGCAGAGGAGAACAGGTTGTTATTACGGTTTTTATTGATAGTGTCAGTGAAGGAGAGAAGGGCAGTTGAAGTACTGTGGTACGGTCTAAAACCATGTTGAGAGTCTACAAGCAAGTTGTTATTCAAGAGATAATGTAGAAGTTGATGGTGAATGCAGCGTTCCATTATTTTGGATAGAGGAGATAGAAGGGCAATAGGTCGAAAATTGGAGAGTTCATTGGAGTTTCCTCCTTTATGGAGGGGAATAATATGGGAGATTTTCCAGCAGGATGGGATTTTGGATTCAGTTATAGTTCTGTTTATTAAGATGGAGACTGGGTAGGCTATTTCGGTTGCAGCTAGTTGTAGATATTCGGCTGGAAGTTTGTCAGCAGAAGGGGTGCAGGGTTTGAGTTTAGATAGTAGTTTACGTATGTAGGTTGTTGAGACGGTATTAAACTTTAGCATGTGGGTACTGTTTTGAGTGGGGGGAATTTGGATGGGGGGGTGGGGAGTCATGGTGCTTGCAAGAGAGGTGACAGTTTGAGAGAAGAAGTTGTTGAAAGTGTTGGCTATTATGTTAGGTTGGGTTTGTGCTAAACTAGCTGGGGTAGGTGTTTTGGTGTTGCCTGGATGGAGTAGTTTGTTTATTCCTGACCAAAATTGTTTTGGGTTTTGATTTTGGTTTTGTTGATATTGAAAGTGGTAGTTTTTCTTATCCAGATAGGTAAGTTTCTTTGTTTTGTTTCTCAGGTGTTTGAAGTTTTGATGGTCAATAGCGTTTTTTGTGGACCTCCATTTATTCCATAATTTATTTCTAGCTCGCATAGTTTGTTTAGTTGTTTTAGAGAGCCATGGGGCTGCTTTGGAACTGACTCTGACTAAGCGGGAAGGGGCATGCTGGTTTAGAATTTGTAGGAAGGTATTGTTGAAATGGGTTACTGCTTCATCTATTGGGAGGTATTTTAGAGTTGACCAGTTATATTCCTTGAGTTCATTTTGAAAGGATGCTAGGTTGAATTCTGTTTTGTTGTATTTGGTACGATAAGTTGTTGGCTTGGGATTGTTGAATTTTTGTTTAGTGATAAAGGTAAGGAGGTGGTCGCTGATATTGTCAGGGAGTATTCCTGTTTTATAGGAGAGGGGATTGTTGTTTGTCAGTATCCAGTCTAGAATGGTTTGTTTGTGGGTGGATTTCTGTATTCTAGTAGGGGAGTTGATGGTTTGATGAAAGTTAAAGAGATTAAGGTGAATGGTGGGTGTGGGGGATATGCAGGAGTACCAGTCAATATTGAAGTCACCTAAGATTATGGTTTCCTGGGGAAAGCTACAGGAAACCCAGCTTAGGATATTTTCTAGGGTATTGATGTTCTTGCCTGGGGGGATGTAGGAGCATATTATGTTTATAGCCTTGGATTTATTAATGTGGAGTTTGGTACAAAGTATTTCAGCATTTGCTGGGGAGGGAGGCAAGGAGTCAATTAAGGCTACCTGAAGTTGGGATTTGTATAGGAGAGCCACTCCTCCTCCCTTTTTATTAAGGCGATCTTGCCTTAAGGTGTTGTAGCCTGGGGGAGTGAATTTGTTGTCTTTGGTACTGGGTTTAAGCCAGGTTTCAGTGAGACAGAGGATATCAAAGGCGTAGAAATCAATTAAGGCATGGAGTTGTGTGACTTTGTTGTTAATGCTACGAATATTTAGGTGAGCAATAGAGAGGGAGTCAGTGGAGAAGGGTGAATTAGAATAGTTAGCAGTTTGGTTTGAAGGGGTGTGATTGAGGAGGGTATAAGGACAAAATGATTGATTTCAAAAATTGGCTAAGCTTCTGGTGTCATTCAAAGGGGATCCAGTATCTGTCTTCCTAGGACAACATGATAGACAGACCATGATGCTTTGCACCTGTTACCCCTGGGATTCAGGTTACTGGCTAAGGCTCTTGCCACCCCTATAGTGCCTTTTTCAGGCAAACTTCAAAGGACAAAACCACCACCATAACAGGTACAAGCATGCAAAAACTGAAGGTAATGCTACTCAATACTAAAAGTCTAAACCTCAAAATGCACTCTCTCGAGGCACTCCTAAAAATGGAGAACATCAATATCTGTGCAGTAACTGAGACCTGGTTCAAGGCTCCACAGAGCACCCCTGCAATACCAGGCTACAACTCTTACCACACTTTTCGGCCACCAAACCAGGACCGAAACACTAAAGGTAGAGGAGACTCCATATTCACCAAGAATATTCACACCACCAGGCTAGTTGCCCAACACAATGCATCTGAAATTCTCCAGATGCAACTAACACTAGGTAAGACCGGAATCCAAATTGTAGCTTGCTACAGATACCCCACCATGCCCCAGGATTCTCACTACACCTTTCTAAACATACTGGAAAATATTAAGTTACAACCAAATGGCCTAATACTGGGTGATTTCAACTACTCTGCCATTAAGTGGGAAAACTACTCATGTACCAACACCTTTGCCCAACGGTTCTTGGAATCCATAAATTCCAACGCCCTGGATCAACTAATCCATAGTCCCACCAGGGGCTCCAATATCCTAGACCTGGTCATTACCAACATGGGAAATTGATGATCCACAACTATGGTCACCCCCTCATTGGTCAGGTCTGACCATAAGCTAATCACCCTTAACATCCACACCCCACCCCCACCCCCCAGTAAGGAAAGCTCCATAAAAAAACTTCTCCAAAGCCAACTTCATGCTGCTCAAGTCAGAAGTGACAAACTTCATGACACCCATGCAGATGGGAACTGAAAGTTTGACTGCTGAATCTTACAATAAGGCACTGTACGAGCACATCCACTCATGCATGAATCATGCCATCCCAAATAGAACCAAGATGTGTTCCTCCAAAAAAAGGAAGCCAATCTGGTGGTCCACTGCCATAAACAAACTTTACAACAAAAGGAAGAAACTGTTGCAGAAAAGAGGAAAATCCCAGGATGCAAAAAACTCCCTTACCAGCCTCAGTAAGAAGCTGAGATCCCTCATAAAATCCTCCAAAGCTAGTTATGAAAATAAAATTGCCAAAGATTCCAAAAACAACCACAAGACATAAGAGTCTAAATGGCATTGCTCAGATCTGTTCTGAGCTACAACAGAATGGCATTAAATATACAGATCCCAATGATATTGCCAATATCCTGGCAGATAGATTCAGCACCAACTTCACCCCCCTCTCACCCCCAAAATGGCCCATCTCAATACTGGAAGATTGCCAAATTCCAGTAATAGCTACACAGGTAAAAAAATGCACTCTGCAAAACTAAGAATACAGCATCCATGGGACCAGATGACATCCTGGGCTGTGTACTACATGAACTACAAAGTAAACTGGCACCTCACCTAAGTGTCATGTTTAATCATAGCCTCACCTCAGGCTTCGTGCCCACTGAGTGGCGCACAGCTACAGTTATCCCACTCCACAAGAAGGGATCCACCTTGGATCCCAGGAACTACTGCCCCATCAGTCTGGTGAGACTGATCTACAAGACCATGGAACGTATTATCATTGAACTTATAAACAAAGACATTGGCAACCTTCAAACACTGGACCCCACCTAGTTTGCATTCGTGAAGGGCCCATCTTTTCTCTTGAACCTGATTGACTTCTTTGAATCAGTCTCCAGAGCTGTGGATGAGGGTAAGGTGGTCCACACAGCCTATCTCGACCTCGCCAGGGCCTTTGACACCATCCCCTTGTCTGGAGCTGGATTTGGAGTCAGCTACTTTTACAGTGTGGATTCTGTCAGTAAGCCAGTTTGGAACCCATTGAGTGATGTAGGGATTAATGCCCAGCTTAGTAAGTTTATCTATGATTCCAGAGTGACAAATGGAGTACATCAGGGTTCAGTCCCAGGACCACTCTTGTTTGGCATCCACTTCTCTGAAGTACAGGCCAACACGAAGGGACTCTGGCTAACAAAGTTCGCAGATGATTGTAAAGTGGGAACCATTATTGAATCCCCAAATGATGTGGATGCTCTACAAAAGGGCCTTACAGAAACTGATGCTTGGTGCCAGAGCTATGGGCTCAATCTCAATGCCAAGAAATGTATAGTTATCCCCTTGGGAAAAAAACATGTACCCGTGAATTACCACACAGGTGGCAGTACACTAAACACCGAAAGTGTAATAAGAGACTTAGGGACACAGCTGGACAGCGGTCTCAGCTTCAATAACCACATCGCCACAAAAGTCAGGAAATCCTTCTATGTGGCAGACCTCATCACTAAGGGCTTTTCATCCAGAAAAAAGAAGGTCATTGTCCTACTGTACTCATCCCTCATTAGACCCATTATAGAATACAATGCCCCATTTGGTATGTACCTCTCAAGACATGTGCAACAACTGGAAAGTCCACAGAAATACCTCACTAAAAGCATCACAGGCCTAAAGCAGATGGCCTATGCTGACCACCTTAAAAAACTCCAGCTATACTCTGTCGCATATCATTTACTCAGAGGCGATCTCTGCTTATCATACAAGGCCATGTCAAATCCAGAGCTGTTGGACATGCTACACTTAAAGAAATCCCAATCCGTCAGAGCCACATGCTCAAGGGATCTAAACCGTGTCATTACAATAAACAAAACATGCTCTAGGGATAGGTTCCTGACACAGAGACTCCTCAGACTCTGGAATAGACTGCCCATTACATCTTTTGTCCCTCTTCAAAAGGAACCTTGATGATTGGATGGGAGACAGGAAATTCACCCCGGGGATCACGTCAGTCGGGGTCCAGGGAAGTAAATAGTGTGGGAAGAAATAGCCACAGAATTGTTATGGCTAGGCTTGTATAGGCCCTAGGGCTGATATACTAGTACCAACCAATGAGCCTATGAACCTATGAACATCTTGCATAAGTCAGACTGATAAAAAAAAAGACATAAACTTATTTATAAAATTATAGCTAGCCATGCTAGCATATGTATCACAGAGTAATTTACAGTTATTTACAAAGTTTTAGCCAGTTATGTTAGCACAGATGACAATATCTAATATTCTCACATTTCTCCCCTTTTAAAGACTCAAGCTAGATTTTTAAGTGACCCTGAAAAATCGTGGCTTGAGAAGAATGGGACTGACTGAAAAAGTATCAACCCATACCTCTTCTTGACATTCTATCTACATAGCATTATTGACCCCACTATGGTGTTGTACCATCCTGTCATATGCCTGCCATCCACCGCAAATAAGCAACAGGGTCTCCCCATCATGATATGGCTTCATCATGTTAACATGGTACAACTTATGTCCCTGTCTCCTGCCTACTAAGTTTACCATGTAGTTAACATCACTAATTTTACATAGCACTTCAAAGGGTCCTTCCCAGGCTGCCTGCAACTTACTGTGTCTGACAGAAATGAGCACCGTAACCTGCTGTCCCGTATCAAAATCAGACCTCTCAACCAATTGCGGACAAATTTCAACAGAATCAGGGACAAGTCAAGAAAAAAATCAGGGACAATCAGGGACACTTTTAAAATATTAGTGCTATTAACTTGAAACATTGACAGAATCAGAGCATATGAATTAATACACATTTTCTGAAGTAAAAGAAGTTTATTACTCTTAATTATTGTCATTATTCATTAAGTGTAATTCACCACCTTTCCTCCAAAAGTCACTAGTTTTAGGAGGGATTAAAAGGGACAGAATTAAAATCTGAGTCAAAATTAGGGACGTCCCTGAAAATCAGGAACAGTTGAGAGGCATGCATCGGGCTTGAGCATTCCTGTCATACCAAACCTTTTTCTGCTGTTGGGCTACTGCCAGGTTATACTGGGCCAAACCCATCAGCTCCCTAATCCTTGTCATGAAGTTTACAACATATACCACAACAGACTCCTTGTGGGATTAACATTCATCCTCCCTCCCTCCCTCCCTCCCTCTCATCACAAATCAAATCTAAAGGCCAACTCACCCTATGCCCATACAGCAACTCAAAGGGTGAAAAGCCTATAGATTCCTGATGTATTTCTCTGTGTGCAAATAGTAACTGGGGAAAATATTTGCCCCAATCCCTTTTAAACTTATCTGCAAATGCCCATACCATAGTCTGTAATGTAGAGTTTATCCTCTCTGCAAGACAATTAGTCTGGGGGTAGTAGGGGGTGGTTTTTAGATGTTTCACCACACAATGCATCCACAGACAAGCAGCAGGTTATGACATAAAGTTGGCACCTCAAGTCAGTCAGTATCTCCCTCAGAAAACCTACCCTGCTGAAAATTTCTAACAAAGCATTTGCCACCTTCTCTGCATCACTAAGGGCACAGCCTCCGCCTCAGGGTATCTAGTAGCATAATCTACTACCACCAGGATATACTTCTTCCCTGTGGAAATTATAGGACTCGAGGCCCCACAGTATCTATAGCTATCCTCTGAAATGACTCTTCAATCACAGGCAAAGGCATCAATAGAGCCTTGACCTTGGTTTTTGCCTACCTCCTGGCACTGCTCACAAGCCCTACAGAACCACATTACTTCCTTTGCATTCCCAGGCCAATAAAAATTCTGCATAAAACATCTCTTATTATGCGTTATGCTTATATGACCTGGAATGTCATGGGCTATGGCCAGAAGTGCCAGATGTTAGGCTCTGGGCACTACCAACTGCTGTATTACCTCACCCTTTAGCCCTCCCTCAGGGGTCCACTTTCTGTACAGTAATCCTTTGTTCCAGAATACAGACTTCCTTTTTCCTTCAGCATCAGGTGCCTACATAGCTACTTCACTCAAGCCTCGTAAAGTAGGATCTGAAAGCTGAGGCTGTCTCAGCTCTGTCTTTGTAACCTGCCCCAGCTCCCCTTCCACAGGAAGCCTAGTATCTTCTGACAGCGGTGCCTCACTGTTAGCCTGGGTACTACCACTCACCTCTGTCCTTGCAGTCACCATGTCCATGGGAACACCAGTACCTACCAGCAGCTGTGATTCATTTTCAGGCTCACTGATACAAGGTAGCTCCCTCTCTAAAGTAACCACATCACTAGCCCCAGCTTCATGCATAGGATCTGTCTGGGTCTCCCCCAGACTACCAGACCTACATGCCTGTCTCCAAACTTGACTGCGTGTAACTGTATGCACACAAGGTATTACAAGTTTAAAAGGGGATTGGGACAAATATTTGCCCCATTTACTATTTGCACACAGAAAGATACCTCTGTGGGGAAGGGAATCATTCCCTATTAAGACATCTGTAGGAATATCCTCAAACACACCTACCTGCCTTTTCCCTTTTCTACCTTCCCAGTCAAGATGAACCCTGGCCAACGGTATTTGGACTGGGATTCCACCTAATGCTCTGACTGGTGTGGACTGCCCAAGCAAGTACTGCTCCTCTTTAACCACTGTAGGTCTCACAATGGTTATATCAGAAGCGGTCTCTCTCTTAGCAGTGGCCTGTCTTCCATTCACTAAGATAGGATACAAATTTTGATGATAGTTTGGCACCTCTGTTGTTTCCAGATAACTTGCCAGTAGCATTCTGTCATTCCCTCCTGCTGGCTCCCTTACCTTTTGTTTCTCACCTTGCTTCAATGAACATTTCTATGCTACATGGCCCCTCTGATTACATTGAAAATATCTAATCCCTAATCCTGACCATGTGCTTGAACTAGTGGCTTCCCTGTTACTAGTGAACTCTGATGGAGTGGTTTAGGCTGCCCCCATGGGTTCCCTTATGCCCATGTGCAGCACTGGGTATCCCTTTATTATGCAGGGATGCCCTGCTTGCTATGTAGAGATCCCCTTTTCTCCCAATCTCATTTGCAAAGTTACACTTTTGGTCTGCCAAACAGATTCTCATGTCCTCAGGCAAAGTGCTGAGAGCTTGTTCCCTCACCAAAAGGTCTGCCAGTAATTCAGAAGTGGTGATCTGACACCCACTCACCCACCTATGAAAGTAAGTGCGTAAATCAGCAATGTAGTCACATACATTTTCATCTGCCTTGCATCTATGTTCACAAAATTTTTTCTACACATTTCAGGGATTAAAACAATCAAGTAAACATTGTTTTACACTATCGTAATTCAATCAAGTTCTTCTTCTTCTTCTTTCAGCTGCTCCCGTTAGGGGTCATCACAGCAGATCAACTGTTTCCATTTCTTCCTGTCCTCTGCATCTTGCTCTATCACACCAACCACCTGCATGTCCTCTCTCACCACATCCATAAACCTTATCTTAGGCCTTCCTCTTTTGCTGTTACCTGGCAGCTTCATCCTTAGCATCTTTTTCCCAATACACTCTGCATCCCTCCTCAGCACATGTCCAAACTAACATAATTTTGCCTCTCTGGCTTTCTCTCCAAACCTTCCAACCTGGGCTGACCCTCTAATATACTTATTCCTAATCCTGTCCATCCTCGTCACACCCAGTGCAAATCTTAACATCTTCAACTCTGCCACGTCAAGCTCTGACACCTGCCTTTTTGTCAATGCCACTGTCTCTAACCCATACAACATAGCTGGTCTCACTACCCTCTTGTAGACCTTCCCTTTCACTCTTACTGGTACTCGTCTGTCACAAATCACTCCTGACACTCTTCTCCACCCACTCCATCCTGCCTTTACTCTCTTGTTCACCTTTCTTCCACACTCACCATTACTCTGAACTGTTGATCCCAAGTACTTAAACTCATCCACCTTCGCCACCTCTACTCCCTGCATCCTCACCATTCCTCTATCCTCCCTCTCATTCACATACATATATTCTGTCTTAGTCCTGCTGACCTTCATTCCTCTTCTCTCTAGAGCATATCTCCACCTCTCCAGTGCCTGCTCCACCTGTTCCCTACTCTCACTACAGATCACAATGTCATCTGCAAACATCATAGTCCACAGGGACTCCTGTCTGATCTCGTCTGTCAACCTGTCCATCACCATTGCAAATAAGAAAGGGCTCAGAGCTGATCCTTGATGTAATCCCACCTTCACCTTAAACGCATCCGTCACTCGCACCGCAGACCTCACTGCTGTCACACTACCCTTCTACATATCCTGTACCAGTCTTACATACTTCTCTGACACTCCTGACTTCCTCATACAATACCACAACTCCTCTCTAGGCACCCTGTCATATGCTTTCTCTAAATCTACAAAGACACAATGCAACACCTTCTGACCTTCTCTGCACTTCTCCATCAACACTGTCAGAGCAAAAAACGCATCTGTAGTGCTATTTCCTGGCATGAAACCATACTGCTGATCTCTAATCATCACCTCGCTTCTTAACCTAGCTTCCACTACTCTTTCCCATAACTTCATGCTGTGACTGATCAGTTTAATCCCTCTGTAGTTACTACAGCTCTGCACATCACCCTTATTCTTAAAAATCGGTACCAAAACACTTTTTCTCCATTCCTCAGGCATCCTCTCCCTTTCCAAGATTTCATTAAACAATCTAGTTAAAAACCCCACTGCCATTTCACCTAAACACCTCCATGCTTCCACAGGTTTGGCGCCTCTGGTGTTTCCAGATAACTTGCCAGTAGCATTCTGTCATTCCCACTTGCTGGCTCCCTTACCTTTTGTTTCTCACCTTGCTTCAATGAACATTTCTATGCTACATGGCCCCTCTGATTACATTGGAAATATCTAATCCCTAATCCTGACCATGTGCTTGAACTAGTGGCTTCCCTGTTACTAGTGAACTCTGCTGAAGTGGTTTAGGCTGCTCCCATGGGTTCCCTTATGCCCATGTGCAGCATTGGGTATCCCTTTCTTATGCAGTGGTGCCCTGGTTGCTAAGTAGAGATCCCCTTTTCTCCCTATCTCATTTGCAAAGTTAAACTTTTGGTCTGCCAAACAGATTCTCATGTCATCAGGCAAAGTGCTGAGAGCTTGTTCCCTCACCAAAAGGTCTGCCAGTACTTCAGAAGTGGTGATCTGGCACCCACTCACCCACCTATGAAAGTAAGTACATAAATTAGCAATGTAGTCACATACACTTTCATATGCCTTGCATCTATGCTCACAAAATGTTTTCTACACATTTTAGGGGTTAAAACAATCAAGTAAACATTGTTTTACACTATCGTAATTCAAACAATCAACATCAGACAGTTTAGCAATTGCATTAACAGCTCTACCATGGAGTAAGAGGGTCAGGAACTGTACCTGTACTTTTAAACCAGTTTCTAGTGTCATTCTAAGGGGATCCAGTATCTGTCTGCACTGGATGACATGATCAACAGACCTTGATGCTTTGCCAGAGACTGCCTGCAGCTGTCACCCCTGGGATTTTGGTTATTGGTTAAGGCTCTTACCACCCCTATAATGCCTTTTTTAGACAGTGTTCCGAAGACCAAAATTCCACCATAACAGCTACTAACAAATGCAATTTGAGGGTCATGCTGCTCAATGCTAGACGTCTAAATCTCAAGATGCACTTGTTCGAAGCTCTCCTCAAAATGGAGAATGTTGACATCTGTGCTGTAATGAAGACCTGGTTTAAAGAGGCAGAAAGCACCCCTGCTTTCCCAGGCTACAACTCATTCCATACCTTTTGGCCCCAGAATATGGCCAGAAGCTCCAAAGGTGGTAATGTTTCCATATTCATAAAGGATACACATAACTTTAGATTGGTAGCCCAGCATAATGCATCTGAGATACTTCAGGTACAACTAACACTGGGTAAGATGGCGATACAAGCCATAGCCTGCTATAGACCCCAAACCATGTCCCTACACTATCACTCCAAATTCCTAAGCACCCTGGAATCTATCAAGGTCCAGCCCAGTACTCTCATAATGGGTGACTTCAACTATCCTTCCATCAACTGGGAAAACTATTCTAGTACCAATGTACAGGCCCAACGCTTCCTGGAATTTATCAGTTCCAGAGACCTGGACCAGTTCATTCTGACCCCCACTAGAAGAAGCAACATCCTCAATCTGGTTATCACCAACATGGCAGACTGTTGCTCCACACCTATAGTCAACTCCTCCCTCATTAAATCTGACCATAAACTGACCACCAAGAAAATCTCCATCTCACTTACACCCCTTGCCAAGGTGACTACCCTGAAAAACTTCTCCAAAGCGGACTTTGGGCTCCTAAAAACAGTGGTGGCTAACTTCTCGGCACCCATGCCAATGGAAAATAGCTGTGTAACTGCCGAATCATACACCAATGCACTGTATGAGCACATACACAAATGCATGGATCTTGCCATACCAAATAGAACCAAGATGCTCTACTCCAAAAAAAGAAAGCCAATCTGGTGGTCCACAGCCATCAGTAAACTCTACAACAGAAGGAAGAAACTGTTGCAGAAAGAAATGAAGACACATGAAAAACTCCCTTATCAGACTCAACAAAAATTTGAGATCCCTTATCAAATCCACTAAAGCCAGCTATGAAGGCAGAATTGTGTCTGACACCAAAAACAACCACAAAGCCTTCTATAGCTATATCAAGAACCTCCAAGTTAATACCCAGATTTGCTCCAAGTTATTACACAATGGTACATCCTACACTGAGCCAACAGATATAGCCAACATACTGGCCAACAGATTCAGCCACAACTTTACCCCTCTTTCCCCCACAAAGGCCCTATCAAAATACCAGAAGAAAGCCTGGTACCCACCATTTCTGCAGCACAGGTAAAAGCTGCATTGTCTAAAGCCAAAAATACAGTGCCCATGGGACCTGATAATATCCCTGGATGCATTCTACATGAGCTACAAAATGAACTGGCACCACACCTGCGTACCCTGTTCAATCACAGCCTTACCTCAGGCTTTGTCCCTAATGAATGGTGCACTACTACAGTCATCTCTCTCCATAAAGGGGGAGCAACTACAGACCTGGGGAACTATCACTCCATTGGCCTGACGAGTCTGGTATGCAAACCTGTGGAGCGCATCATCATGGATCTGCTCAACAAAGATATAGGCAATCTCCAAATCCTTGACCCCACACAGTTTGGCATTATCAAGGGGAGATCCTGCCTGCTGAATCTGGTTGACTTCTTCGAGACAGTCACCAAGGCTGTGGATGAGGGTAAGGCAGTGCATACAGCCTACCTTGACCTGGCCAGGGCCTTTGACACCATTCCTTGATCTGGTATCATTGATAAACTCACCAAACTAGGCCTCAATCCTGATATTACTCGGTGGGTTGCAAATTGGCTCACAGACAGGACCCACAGAGTGAAAGTTGTGGATTCCAATTCAGACTGTCGACCAGTCATGAGTGCAGTCCCACAGGGCTCGGTCCTGGGCCCTCTCCTGTTTGGCATCTACTTCTCATAAGTCCAGGCCAGCACAGAGCTGGCTGACCACGTTCATTGATGACTGCAAACTAGGAGTCAATACTGACTCCCCAAGTGATGCAGACATCCTACAAAAGGGCCTCTCTGAGACCAATGACTGGTGTCGGAACCATGACCTTAAGCTTAATGCCAAAAAATGCGTTAGCATTCCCTTTGGAAAAAACTCAATTCCCATGAATTTCTACATTGATGGGAGCCCACTAAACACTGAAGGGGCCATAAGTGATTTGGGCACCTAAGTCAAAAACCACCTCACCTTCAACCACCAATTGCCACTGTAGTTACAAAGTCTTTCTACATGGCACATCTTATAACCAAAGGTTTCGCATCAAGAAAGAAAGAGGTCATCATCCCTCTCTACTCATCCCTTATTAGACCAATCATTGAATATAACACCCCATTTGGCATGTACCTGACCAGACACCTACAACAGCTGGAGAGGCCACAAAAGTACCTCACAAAAAGAATCCTAGGCCTTAAACACATGTCCTACACAGACAGACTCAAGAAACTACAGCTGTTCTCAGTCTCTTATTGTCTACTTACAGGTGATCTCTGCTTGACTTAGAAAGACATGTCCAACCCAGCCCTACTTGAAACGCTACACCTAAAGAAATTTCAATCCCCCTGCACTACATATTCCAGAGATCACAACCTCACTACCACAATCAACAAAACATGCTGGAGGGACAATTTCATCTCCCAAAGACTGCCCATACTCTGGAATAAGCTTCCCATTCATGTCAAGTAAAGCACCTCGCTGGCCCACTTCAAAAGAAATCTTGATGACTGGATGGGTAACAGAAAGTTTACCCCAGGGATCACTCCAGTTGTCCTACTGGATAGAGGCACTGTGAACTAGCATCAGGTGGCACGGTGCCAGGGCAAATATTTTGGGCTAGGCTTATTAAGGCTCCAGGGCCATTAGCCTAGTACACACCTATGAACCCACAGCCCTTGATCAACATTACTGTTTACATAATATCTCAAATATATAAATAAAATGATCAAAGTCAACTCCCTCCCTGTACTGAGGAATAAGTTTAGTGACCTTTATGGCTTCTGGGGTTCGGTCATTCATTTCCCCAGTACCTCCATGACTCTGTAAAAGGGTTATAAGCTCCTTTTTATGCTGCCGTTGCCTCTCATTTTCTTCAGCTTTTATCTCCAATCTCTTAATCTCCAGTTCCTTCTCATGATGACGCTGCTTCTCCCTTTCTTCAGTCTTCAGTTATAGTCTAAATCCCCTGAGGAAAAGATGAACTTTCTTGTCTCAGAAGGCTGCATATCCCCAGCACCAAACTGGATATCCTCCAAGCTGCTGGTCTGCTCTGCAGCTGCAACTAAGGCTGAGATCATTGCTTCCTCAGTCAGGTTGGCATGCACCAGTCCTTTGGCTTAGAACACCTTGGCCAACTGCTTCTTTGACAGCTTGCTATAATCGTCTGCTGACATCCTTGCCTGCTGTCCCTGACTAAACTGACTAAAAATTAATAAAACTGTTGTGACAAGGAAACTCTGCATGCTTACTTTGTGGTTATTGAGAGTGCACACCTCGGTGACAACTACCCACAGGCTACTAAAGCTCAACTAAAATCCCACTCCATTGCCACAAATATGTGATGAGCCCTCTTTACTCCAGAGCAGTAAATAAGGAGTCTCAATCCTCACCATTGTTTCTGGTAAGGGAGTGCAACTAAAAGCAGGGATAGAAATACACAATTTCCCATAAGAGTACACCAGGAACAGGTGTGGGAAAGGAAGATACTGCCAGACCAGCTATCTGGAATTTTGTAAATAATTATATATGTCATTTGTGAATATCAGCATGATTCATATAAGAAGCTTGTGTTACAAATGTATTACAACTGTATATCATACATCTGTATATAAATATACATATATATATATATATACATATATATATATATATATATATATATATATATATATATATATATATATATATATATATATATATCAAACTAGGCTTGTACAGACTTGTTGAAAAGATATTTTATAAAGTGATTAAAATGTAACCACAGCATGCCCTACTGGAACAGAACAGAACTGTACATGCACTAACTGTTTAAATGTATGTTATAACAATGGAAACTAGAATACAGGAGGTTAACTTGAGTCCAGCAAAACTTAGAAAAATAACTGAAATTAAATTACTTTATGTCTAGGCCATAAAAATGTTATCTTTCAGTTTCAATGCAGCAACAGACACAATGTCTATACTGGGGAGCTTTCTCTATTGTCTATAATTACTAGTTTTGAAATGTGAAGGGATGGAATTGTTTTATAACTTACAGCATTTGCCAAAGATCTGAGGAAAAACCCTTGTCTGTATTTTCACAGGTAGATGCTAAATGCTACCAGTTGCCATCACTGGTTGTTTTGGAGCCTGAGAACTAGGAGTAAAATGCCAGGCAATGATGTAATTCTCTAAGGTATCCCAGTAGTAATATTTGAGATATTAATTTAAGAAGTCTTTTAAAAAGACATAGCATTCTGTCTTGGACCTGACAAGATCCATTCACCACACATCTGCCTTGCTCTTAAGGGTAGGGTATAGTGATTCTCTTAGATTCAGTCAGGAATGTAATGAAGCATAGTTTAGATGTTTTTATTTATTTGAGACTGTCCTGCAATGTTGTTTTCAATATTTCCTATGATTTTGAACTCTGATGTCACTGTACATATATATTTAGTATGGTCTTGTTATTTTATTATTTATTATTAAATATATTTAAACCTTTCACTGTGGCTGATCTGTCTAGAGATATTTAAGTTCTGAGAACACTTGCATATTTATTTGGTGACACAGTGGGCCACTCAACATTCTTGCTCTTGGTCAAACTACCATTCATATTAATAGTAACATAACACAGCAAGATTGGGCACCCTTTGTTAATGGCCTTAAAGTAGCTGATAAGGAGCTGGCTGGTGGTAGTGATAACTACCTTATAGTCCGGGCAAAAGGGGGCATAGCCAGTAAGCCTGTGCCAGCCTTTCCCAGGTGTATGTGGGTTTGCGTATAAATCAAACCTCAAAGAGTGTGTTTGTCAGCTAGTTGGGCAGAGACAGGAAGCACTGGTTAGACAGAGAGGGTGCTGGAGGCCTTGGCTTGGCCACTCAGCTGAGATCTCAACTTTATAGCTGTACCAGTGGGGACTCTTATTGGGGATCTGGAGAAAGAGGTAAAAGTGTGCTCTTAAGAGAAATTGCACTTGATGCAGAAAGCTGCATCTGGAAATAATGTGTGTGTAAATTGTCATTCATCCAAATGTACTTCTCCTACTGGTGCTAGTGGTAAGGATTAAGGCTCCTTGATTACTGGTCCAGTGGTGGGTCATCACATTTATTAGCTGGCAGTGGTGGGATCACCACATCACATAACTCCAACATCCTGTAAACAGTGGTCACAAAAGAAGGTGCTTGCAGTCTCAAGCAGACAGACAGTGAACATTCAGAGTTTCACATCGCAATAGTTTTATTTATTTTGTTTAGCTTAGTTAGTCAGGGAGAGCAGGCAAGGATGTCAGCAGAGGAGCATGGCAAACTGACAAGGAGCCAGTTGGCTGAGATGTGCCAAAACAAAGGAATGGTGCATGCCAACCTGACTAAAGCAGACATGATTAGCTTTAGTCATAGCTGCATCACAGACCAGAAACTAGGAGGACAACCAGACTGGCCTTGGGGATGTACAACTCTCAGAAAATGGACAGCTCAAACTTTCCACAGAGGACTTAAAATATCCATCTAGAGTTAAAGACTTGAACTGGAGACCAAATGGTTGGGAAAAAAATCAGCAGGGAGACCGTGGCATTTTAGAGGCTGAAGAAAATGAGAAACCGTGGCAGGAGAAACAAAAGGAATTAGGAGCAGCAGAGAGACTGAGATGTATGGAAGATGAAAAAAAAATGAGAGGCAGAGGCAACATGACAAGGAATAACTGAACCCCAGAAGCAATAAAGGTCAGTTATTTTCTTCCACAATTTACTGATGGTGATACTGTTGGTAGTTTTATTCATACATTTGAAAGGGTATGTAAACAGTATAATGTTGACCAAGGGCTCTGGCATAGTTCCTGACACCTTTACTCCATGGTAAAGCTGTAACTGCGGTTTCTAAATTGTCTGATACTGTTTGGTTAAATTCTAATATTGTTAAAAATTGTTTATTAGAGCGTTTTAAGTTAACACCTGAAGTTTATAGAAAAAAAATTCTTGAGCATAGATGCAAGGCAAATGAAAGTGTGCATGAATATATTGCTGAACTAAGCACTTATTTTCATAGGTGGATGAGTGGGAGTCAGGTCACCCCTTCTGAAGGGCAGGCAGACCTTTTAGTGAGAAAACAACCCCTTAGCAGTTTGTCTGAGGACATGAGAATCTGGTTAGCAGATAGGAAATGTAATACCACAGATAAGTTGAAGAAAAGGGAGACCTATACCTAGCAAGCAGGACATCACTGTACAGGAAAGGGATACCCAGTGCTGCTCATGGGTCTAAAGAAACTCATGGTGGGCAGCCTAAACCACTCCAACATCAGTCCACCAGTAGCAGAAGAAGCCACTAGTTCAGGTACACAGCTAGGACCAAGGGTTAAATGTTTTAAATGCAACCAGTGGGGCTATGTAAGCATATAGACATCCACAGAGGCAAGGCGGAGAACAAAAGTTGAGGTAGCCAGAAAATGGGAATGACAGAATGCCAGTGGCAAGTTGTCTGCAGACAACAAGGGTACCAAACTACCACAAGAGGTTATATACTATCTTAGCAGATGGGAAACAGGCCACTGCTAAGAGAAACACAGCCTCTCACCTAACCATTGTAAAGCCTGCAATGCTTAAAGAGGAGCACTACTTGCTTGGGCAGTCTACTCTACTCAGAGCTTTATGATGGACCCCATTCCAAATACATCAATGGTTGATTTGGGGCCTAGGAACTAGAGTCAGATGACAAGCAATGATGTTAGCTATCCCAACAGTAATATTTGAGATATTAATTTAAGAAGTCTCTTAGAGAGACACAGCATTCTGTATTCTGTCTTGGGCCTGACAAGATCCATTCACCACACATCTGCCTTGCTCTTAAGTAAGGTAACTGGAGTATAGTAATTCTCTTAGATATAGTCAGGAATTTAGCAAAGCTTAGTTTACATGGTTTTCTTTATTTATTTGAGACTGTCCTGCAATGCTGTTTTAAATATTTCCTGTGATTTTGAACTCTAATGTCACTGTAAATATATGTTTAGTATTGTCTTGTTCTTTTATTACTTATTATTAAATATATTTAAATCTTTCATTGTGGTTGATCTGTCTAGAGATATTTAAGTTCTGAGAGTGCTTGCATATTTATTTGGTGACACTGTGGGCCACTCTTAATAGCCTTGCTGTTGGTCAAACTATCATTCATATTAATAGTAGCATTACACAGTAAGATTGGACACTGTTTGTTAAGGGCCTTAAAGAAGCTGATAAGAAATGGCTGCTGGTAGTGATAACTACCTTATAGTCTGGGGAAATGGGGGCATAGCTAGCAAACTTGTGTCAGCCTTTCCCAGGTGTGTGTGTGTGTGTGTGTGTGTGTGTGTGTGTGTGTGTGTGTGTGTGTGTAAATCAAACCTCAAATAGTGTGTTTGTCAGCTACTTGGGCAGGGACACAAAGCACTGGTTGGACAGAGAGGGTGTTGGATGTCTTGGCTTGGCCACTCAGCTGAGATCTCAGCTCTATAGCTGTGCCAGTGGTGAGCTGGAGAAAGAGGGAGAAATCAGCCCTGGACTGACTGTTGTCTCTGTCTGCTCTTAAGGGAAATTGCACTTGATGCAGAAAGTTGCATCAGGAAATACTGTGTGTGTACCTTGTCATCATTCCAATGTACATCCCCCACTGGTGCAGTGGTGAGGATTGAGGCTCCTTGATTACTGGTCCATTGTTGGGTTGTCACAACAGGTTCGAAACCTGGGGCTGGACTATATGATTCACTTCAGGTCCCCAAATTAATCTCCACACTAACCACTGCAGAACACTGTGTCCCAGTTCTAAGTATCTGACACACTCACTCTTAAATGTCTGATATTCATACTTACACACACTCTTGCGCAAGACTGACACAGATTTACTTGCTGTGCTGCTTTGCTCATATCAGAAGGTAACCGCTGCTACCTGTCAAATACCACAATACCCTTCAAAAGGGATTTTAATTTATATTGAGTAAAATAGATATTGATACAAATGGTAGCATATAACTCAAGAAGTAAGGATTTTTGGAGTGGCTCTGGTGTTATCACAATAGGCATAAACACTTTCAAGTTGTTAAAAATATATACCAAATAACAAACCACAATAAGAAGTAGTAAACTATTTAATAATAAATAAAATGATTTAAAACATGTAAACACTGAATAACTGATTTCAGTAAACAACAGAGTTTCACATGCAGGAAATAGGAAAACAACACTGTAGGATAGATTTCACACTGATTTCAGAAAAACCTCTAACTAACTAGCTGTAGTTCTCTGACTATCTTAAGATTAACTGTCCCTATCTAATCTAAATAACTCAGCAAGGTAAGATTATACTCTTACTTCTGCAAGGCAAGATGATGAATTATGTCCACACTCCATACTGTCGTCTATGTTCAGCGACTGGAACAACTGCTCAGGAAATAGCTGGACTACTACTACTGAAGAGCTCTGGAAACAACTGAATAACTAAACTATTTGCTTTTATAGCAGATTTTTAAAAATAACAGAAAGCAGTTATGATTTGAAAAGTAAGCAAGCAGCTGTCATGAAGATTCTATTCTTTCAGCTCTGGCACACAATAACATCATCTCTGAGTCAGCTGACTCTGGCATAACATACATTCAAAATTCTATTTAATAAGAAAACATGTACATCTAGTCATCCAGAAGAACACTGTTTGATTCAAACATTTTGCATAAATCAGAGTGATAATCAAAAGACATAATTTATTTACAAAATTATAGCTAGTCATGCTGGCATATGTAACACAGGGTAATTTACAATTATTTACAAAACTTTAGACAGTCATGCTAGCATAGATCATCATCATTCTCTTTTGGCTTTTCCCATTAGGGGTCGCCACAGCGGATCATCTCTTTCCATTTCTTCCTATCCTCTGCATCTTGCTCTGTCACACCAACCGCCTGCATGTCCTCTCTCACCACGTCCATAAACCTTATCTTAGGCCTTCCTCTATTCCTCTCACCTGGCAGCTCCATCCTTAGCATCTTTTTACCAATATACCCATCATCCCTCCTCAGCACATGTCCAAACCAACGCAATCTCGTCTCTCTTGCTTTGTCTCCAAACTGTCCAACATGAGCTGACCCTCTAATATACTGATTCCTAATCCTATCCATCCTAGTCACACCGATTGCAAATCTTAACATCTTTAACTCTGCCACATCCAGCTCTGACTCCTGCCTTTTTGTCAATGCCACTGTCTCCAACCCATATAACATAGCTGGTCTCACTACACTCTTGTAGACCTTCCCTTTCACTCTTACTGATACCCGTCTGTCACAAATCACTCCTGACACTCTTCTCCACCCATTCCACCCTGCCTGTACTCTCTTCTTCACCTCTCTTCCACATTCACCATTACTCTGAACTGTTGATCCCAAGTACTTAAACTCGTCCACCTTTACCAACTCTACTCCCTGCATCCTCACCATTCCTCTACCCTCCCTCTCATTTACACACATATATTCTGTCTTAGCCCTGCTGACCCTCATTCCTCTGCTCTCTAGAGCATATCTCCACCTCTCCAGAGTCTCCTCAACCTGATTCCTACTCTCACTACAGATCACAATGTCATCTGCAAACATCATAGTCCATGGGGACTCCTGTCTGATTTCATCTGTCAACCTGTCCATCACCACTGCAAATAAGAAAGGACTCAGAGCTGATCCTTGATGTAATCCCACCTCCACCTTAAACGGATCTGTCACTCCCACTGCAGTCCTCACCACTGTCACACTACCCTCGTACATATCCTGTACCACTCTTACATACTTCTCTGCCACTCCCGACTTCCTCATACAATACCACAACTCTTCTCTAGGCACCCTGTCATATGCTTTCTCCAAGTCTACAAAGACACAATGCAACTCCTTCTGACCTTCTCTGTATTTCTCCAGCAACACTCTCAGAGCAAACATTGCATCTGTAGTGCTCTTTCCTGGCATGAAACCATACTGCTGATCACTAATCATCACCTCCCTTCTTAACCTTGCTTCCACTACTCTTTCCCATAACTTCAAGCTGTGACTAATCAGTTTTATCCCTCTGTAGTTACTGCAGCTCTGCACATCACCCTTATTCTTAAAGATAGGTACCAAAACACTTTTTCTCCACTCCTCAGGCATCCTCTGACTTTCCAAAATTTCATTAAACAATCTAGTTAGAAATTCCACTGCCATTTCTCCTAAGCACCTCCATGCTTCCATTGGTATGTCATCTGGGCCAACGGCATTTCCATTCTTCATCCTCTTCATAGCTGCCCTTACTTCCTCCTTGCTAATCTGTTTCACTTCCAGATTCACTATCCCCACATCATCCAACCTTCTCTCTCTCTCATTCTCTTCATTCATCAGCCTCTCAAAATACTCTTTCCATCTACTCAACACACTCTCCTCTCTTGTGAGTACCTTTCCCTCACTATCCTTTATCACCCTTACATGCTGCACATCTTTCCCAGCTCTGTCCCTCTGTCTTGCTAATCGGTACAGGTCCTTTTCTCCCTCTTTAGTGTCCAATCTCTCGTACAACTCTCCATATGCCCTATCCTTAGCTTTCGCCACCTCTCTCTTTGCCATGCGCCTCATCTCCTTATACTCATGTCTACTGTCTTCATCTCTTTGACAATTCCACTTCTTCGCCAGTCTCTTGCTCTGTATACTCTCCTGTACTTCCTCATTCCACCACCAGGTCTCCTTATCCTCCTTCCTCTGTCCAGATGTCACACCAAGCACCTTTCTAGCAGTCACCCTTACTAGTTCTGCTGTAGTTACCCAGCTATTCGGTAACTCTCCACTGCCTCCCAGTGCCTGTCTTAACTCTTCCCTAAACTCCACTTCACAATCACCCTTTTTTAACTTCCACCATTTAATCCTTGGCACAGCTTTCACACTCCTCCTCCTCTTCTTGATCACCAATGTCATTCTACATACCACCATTCTATGCTGCTTAACTACACTTTCCCCTGCCACCACTTTACAGTCTCCAATCTCCTTCAGACTGGCCCTCCTATATATATATATATATCCTATATATGCTAGCATAGATAAGACTATCTAATATTCTCACACTCATGTTTAATTATTTACTTGACTCTTAGCTAGAGAAGTTCACTAATCCAGAAATACCTCTGTTTTGCTTATGACTGAAGTGAAAATAATCAAAAGGTAACCATTTGTTGACAACAGATATAATTTTGCAATCTGCAGTAAAGCTTAGTGACTTCAAACTTAGTTATATTAGTTGTGAAGTGGAAAGACATACCCCCTCCCTCACACACACTGCAATTCCTGTTTATAACAGAATGCCACATAGGATAATTTACTTTAAAATAAACTTTAATTACTGGATAGTAGAGGATGTTTGCAAATATTACATTTAATAAAACACTATTTTTCAATGGCTGTTGTACCTCTTATGAAACCTATGGGAAACCTCTGAGGATTAGTTACCCATTTGGTTGCAGCTGAACATGTTTTGATGATGACTAGGTAAATATTCAAATGCCAATAAAGATTAAGTACAGTAAATACATTCTATGGGATCATAGGAAGTTACTAGGCCCTGAGGCCCTTATAAGCCTAGCCAGGAGTTTAACCCATGTTTAGACAAATCAGCACCTGATGCCCCTGTCCAACAGGGACAGGGGAGGAATCCCAGGTATGTATTTTCTATTTCCCATCCAGTTATCCAGGTTGCACTTAAAAAGGGGTAAAGGAGTACTCTGACGTGGAGAGGGAGTCTATTACACAGATGGCGGAGTCTCCAGGACACAAATCTGTCCCGTCAATAAGTCCTACTGATGTCACAGACCAGGTTGAGGCCGCACGTGTGGATTACTTGACAGGAGCTTGACTTGCGGATATGCAGCAGTCCCATCAAGGTGGGGTCCGAGATCATCATCAACCTGGATGCCCAAATCCCTCATGAATGATTGTGTACTAAAGATGTTGTTATTAATGTGATAATTTGTGTGGGCATCACTCTCCCCAAAGGGGATGATGATGCATTTTTTTGTATTCAGCTGGAGGCCAAGTTTCTAGCACCAGTCATTTGTTTGGGTGAGACCGTCTTGGAGGATGTCCACATCACTAGGGGAATTCATGACAGTGCCCAGCTTGCAGCTTTCTGCAAATTTGGTCAGCCATAACCCACTGGCTTTGGCCTGCACCTCAGAAAAGTATATACCAAATAACAGAGGCCCCAAGACCGAACCCTAGGGTATGCCGCTCGATACAGGTCTACTGCTTGAGGTGGCTTCCTATATTTGACTAGGTGGGTTCTATCAGTAAACAGTTAGCTACCCATCTGGTAACATACAGATTGATGCCTAGTTGTGAGAGTTTATCTATTATGCCTGAGTGTGGAATAGTGTCAAAGGCTTTGGCCAGGTCAAGCTAGGCAGAGTGTACCATCTTCCCCTTATCCATCACTTTGGTGATTGTCTCAAAAAAGTCAACCAAATTTAACAGACGTGACCTCCCCTTGATGAAGCCAGCCTGTGTGGGATTGAGTGTTTGGAGGTTACCAATGTCCTTCTTAATGAGGTCCATGATAATCCATTCCATGGTCTTGCAGATCAGGCTAGTTATGCTGATGGGTGTATAATTTCCTGGATAGGTGGATGTTCCATCTTTGTGTAAAGTGATGGCAGTGGCTGTCCTCCACTCAGCTGGGACAAAGCCAGTACTCAGGCTTTGGTTGAATAGGATGCCTAATGGTGCTGCAAGTTCCTGCCTGAGTTCATGTAGGATGTAGCCTGGGATGTTATCCCATGGAGGCTGTATTTTTTGCCTTTAAGAGAGCAGTGATGACCTGATCCTTAGATATAAGGGGAAGGGGGCAGGTACTGGGAATGTTCCGATTCACTAATGGGGGGACAGAGGTATGAAATTTTTGCTGAATCGGTCAGCCAGCTAGTTTGCTATATCTACGGCATTTGTATACGTGGTATCCTTGACCACCAGTTCTGAAAAGATCTGGGTTCTACCTTTGAGATTACAGACATATGTGAAGAAGGCCTTATGACTATCTCTAGTAGATGTGGCCAATTTGGACTCAAAGTTTACTTTGGAGGGTTTCACTAGTGCTCTTATTTGCTTGTTTAGGCTAAGGAGAGATATGCTTACAATTGGGCACCTGCTCTTTCTAGGTCCTGGACAGCAACTGTTTCTTTTGTTATAGAGTTTATTCTAGTAATGTTTAAGTATACAAATCAGCACAAGCTGTTTTCTGATCTTCAAAATCCTGCTGATCTCAGAACACTTTCTGCCTCCCTTCCTCTACTAATTAGCTTGTGTGAGACAAGACAAGGCATAGTGGATAAAGTGGCTATCACACTGCATCCAAATGCTGGGATCTTTTTTTTTACACTCTAGCACCCCATAACCTAGGATGGTTGCTCTTGACTGTAAAAAGCACAATGTGGGTCAATATGCTTAACACTAAGCATCTCATAGTTTTCTGCAGTATGCTCCAGAACATTTGTTTTGTTGTTGTCCTGGAAACTATTATCCAGTGGGAATCACTCCTGAGGCAAAAACCTACAACACCTCTAGGACAGGATAGTAGCTCTCTGGCTGCTCAGTTCTATCATTCCTTGGTCTTGTCCACAAATTGAACTAGAATCACTACTGTCACAGACAAGAGTACTCATTCTGTGTCAAAAAACAGCTTCTAGACTGCAGGATGTAGCACAAAATACATTAAAAGACACAAAATAATACAAGAAACCGCAGGGAGAAAAATAAATATGTGAGTATTCTTACAATAATAACACATCTTCAAAAGAAATGTCACAGCAGCAATAAAACATAACACAAGGCTTCAACTCAAAAGCAAAGCTACACTCCTGGCTGACTTTCTGTAGTAGTCAATATCCCTGGTTTGTAGGTTCTTAGGTTTGCACTCCAGGGACTATGGAAGACCCCAGCCCAAATTCTCAGTGGCTCACAAGCACTATCTGATTAAGTGACTTCCTCAACATCACACAACAGGCAAATGAGAGCTGAGGGAATCAAACCCTGTACTGGTATCAGGAAGATAATGGTGCCTTGTGTGGCGGTGGCCTCACCATCTCCCAATGTGCATGCTGTGTTTTTGTTGGATGGACCATTCGGTCTGGTCGAGTGTGTGGTCGACTGCAGCTGTGATGCTTGTGGTGTCCTTGATGTCCGTAGTGCCCTTGTTGCTTTGTTTTTTTTGGGGGGTCATTGGACTGATCATGAGGCCTGGGATTTTACAGGTGAGTTGAGCAAGGTGAAGAATGTAGAAGGTGGAGGTCAGACTCTTGGCTGCCCGGTTCAGTTTGAAAAGAATCAGATTTGGATTTGTTGGGTCAGAGGAAGCTGGAGTGGATTTGGAAGTTGCTGATGATGTCAGAGATGGAGTTGGTGGCAGTGATAGTATGGATGGTGAGGACTGAGGGAGGATCACTGGACTGGTTGTGGCTGTTCTGGCCTTTGGGTAGTGGCGGTTGTGTCACATTCAGTTGGCAGAAGTCTGATTTTTGCCTGCTGTATTTTGTTTTGGAATCGGACTTGGTTTATGGTGTCAGAGGGGACCAGACTGGAACATAGGTTGTTGCTGATGTTGGAGAGGGTGATGGCGGTGGTGTGAATGAAGTGGATTGCCATAGTCTGTGGTAATCGTGCATGTTTTTTGGTTGCTTATGTACTCTTCTGTTGGCTCGGTCACAGTTGTTGTCGTCATTGTATTTGTGTATTTTTTTGTTTCTGTGTTGCTATGCTTTCTGTTTGCACATTAGCTTGGAGAATCACAATTTCGTTCAGCTGTGCACTTGTGTATGGTCTGAATGACAATATAGTTACTTTTGACTTTTTTGACTTTTTTTTAAGTCAATACTAGTATCGTGCTGCAGATAGTGCCACAGGTAGGAACCTTCATCAGTTCTTCTGGGTGAAAAACATTGTGACCTTGTGCTAGACAAAAACAGTACATATACTTAACACACACACACATACATATATTAATACATATGTATATAAATATAAAAAACATATTTACCCTTATCTATCTATAGATATCTGCATATATGCATACATAAACCGAAAGATTTTATACACACACACAAACACACACACACACACACACACACACACACACACACACAACTGTGCAGTTGCATCAACATCCAACACAGACTCATATAAACTATAATTAATAAACAGATACATGTGATCTAAATACATTTAATACACATGTAGAGAGCTATAAAGTAAACTACAAATTAAATCATGTATAATCATAGAATGCAGGCATTTTGCAGCTATAACTTCATGAAGTATCAAACAGGGACTGTAAGTGTGTGTGTGTGTGTGTGTGTGTGTGTGTGTGTGTGTGTGTGTGTGTGTGTGTGTGAGAGACCCTTTACTGCCCTGTCACTTAAACACATAGCAGACATACCCCTGGATTCACTATCATTCCGTGCATGACTAAGTTAGTCATGCACGGAAGCAGCCATTTAGGAGCATGACAGCAACATGCCATGCATATTATTGATGGCGCTCTGCCCGAGCTCTTAATCTTACACCGAGCATGTAAAAGTGTAGGGGGCATGTCTGAGAGCAGAGCTCTCAGAATATACACGCTCCCACAATGGAGAACATCCGAAAGGCCAAAGAAATGAGTGAGACCGCTCATAGTTGTCTACATATCCCCAGCAACATTCCCCCACATGTACAACAGCAATAGGAAATAAAAATCAAATAAACAAACCCTTTTTTTTTTTTAGTATGAATCACATTAAAGTCAGCCATAGGTACGCGGGTTTGCCCCTCGCTTAGCTACAGTTAATGCAGCTTAAATAGCAGAAGAGGATAAAACACAAGATATATGCAAATGAAGCAGTACAGCAATAGTGTAGTGGGCAGAGCATTTGTCTTATGAGCAGTCATTCCTGGTTCGAGTCCCACTGCAGTATTTTCCATGTCAAATCACTTTATGGCCAATATTTTTAGTGGAATAACCTACTAAATAATATATATTTGTGAACTCGAGTACTGCATTAAATGCAGATGTGGGGTGTCAGTGCCATAAATGTTGCAAAGTCCACAGATAATCACATATGCCCCATACAGTATATGTACACAAGAATCAGGGATACAAATGGAAGGTAAAATGTGTAATGAATGACAACGCCATACAGCCCCCAAATCCCCCACCTACTCAAGAAGCATTAGGCATTACTGTCTAAATCAGTGCAATGGTAAGTGGGAGTAAACATATGTAAGCACTAGTAAGCGGGTTTAAGCCCGTTTGCACGGGGGTAAGCAATGTGCACACAGTTTAAGCAATATTTAAGCTAACCTTCTGTAAGCATATGTAACCAGAGGTTAACATTGCTTACTCTCGTGCAAACCCACACAAACCTGCTTACAACTGCTCAAAAGTGTCTTAATCACTCAGTATGCATCAGTCTCTGTTCTGGGCAGGAAAAATTAACCAGCATTTGCAGGATGTGTACCCAGGACCCTGCAAACTACAGTCAGAGTAGTTAACCACTAAGCCATCACAGCAGTACATAAGACTGAGGTTTCACCAAACACATCTTCACTATAGGAAAATCAAACTGAACATATGAAAGGAATCTATATACATTTTTAAATTGTATATCCTACTACAGGACATAAATATGTGGACTGGAGTACTGCATTAAGCCCAAGTGTTGAAATCCTCTAATAAACACAAGGACCCCATACAGTGTACGTACACATGAATCATGTATACCAAACACATATATAACATGTAATGAATAATAAATCAATGCCAAAATGCAAATTAAATATTAAGCAACCCAACGCATTGCACAGCCTAACTGACTAGGTGTAAGCAATGTGTAGGCCAGTTAACTCAGTCTGCCCATTGGTATACCTCTTTAAGCAATGCCAGCCTTAGGTAAGCAAGTTTGCCCATAGCTTAGCCTTTCAAAACTGGCCAATCACTGAGAGGTATGGGAAATCAGCCGTATTTAATTCCCACAGGCAGGAATACTTCCCATAACTGGTTGCAGCTCCCTCCTGTAGGCAGAATGGCAGGAGTTGGTGAAGGCACTCGGTTAAGAGTGCAGCGCTGGGGCATCCAGGAGACCAAATTCATGGTATGGCTTCTGGTAAAACACCATGAGGAGAGGCTACTGCAGGGCCAGTACCAGGGCTCTCAGTATAAAGCAGAGGCCTGGGACAGTCTCGCCCGTGACCTCACTAGTTCTACAGGAATCCCCCGAACTGGTGAGCAGGTCAGACATCACCATGCTGACCTGAAGCGGCATAAGAGGGATCTATTGGACCAGTGGATCCAAGAAGCCAGGCAGATGCCTGATGCCCCAGCCCTGAGTAAGTACCCATCCCACTAACTAGTTAATAATTGCCTAGCTTGTGTATACTATGTTTAGGTATGGCTAATTATCACTGTATTTCTCTCACAGTTGCAGATGAGCGGGTTGCGAACCAGCAAGCCCATGCTGCTAGGTTGCAAAGGCTGTGTCGTGAGGCAGGTTAGTAATAATCTTGCATGTACTGTCATAACAAATAAATATGAGTCTTAGAAAGTGTTGTACCACTATAAAAATGTATTGTGTAAGGGATGTACTGAATAAACTAGACAATATGGCAGGAAAAGTGTCATATAGGTTGTATGTCAATAAAGGTGTAATATCCTGTGAATAAAGATATAACCTCTGGAGTGCTTGTGTTTACTCTGGTTACATATCTTAATGTAGTGTTGCATTCTCTAAATAGTACTGTTGTATGATTCAGTGTTACCCACACTGTGATTTGCAGATAAAATATGTGTAGGAAGTTCTGTATAGCAATGTACAAACAGTACACAGGAGAACGCCAAGGCTGAATGAAAGGTTCCACATACACAAATTGTCATCAAGTAAATCTACAACATAGATACAGGTTAAAACTCAAGGTAGTTTAATGAATGAAAAATAAAAAATAAAAAATAGATAAAAAAGTTGGCAAGCGCTTTCACCCTCATGGGCTTCTTCAGACCAATACAAATATACTTGAAGTTCCACATATATACGAGAATTCATAACTGACATAATTTCCTGTAAGCAACTAATTAACTATTTCATTCATTTTATTCAGTACCATATCTATAAAATATTAAAAATCCTACCAAACTAATAAAATCAATATAATATACAATATAAATAAATATATATATATATATATATCTATATATATATATATATATATATATACACACATATATATATATATATATATATCTATATATATATATATATATATATATACACATATATATATATATATATATATATATATACATTTAAATAACTATATGTTACTGATAGTTACTATAAGAAATACATATAATATAATAAACTCATTTTTATAAACTCATTTTTATAATAAACTAATTTATAAAAACAATGATTGGATTCATGGGAATAAATAGAAGTAAAAACTTAAGGAATACCATTCTAGATATAAGAAAGACTTGGATCCCTTGCAGTCAAATGTGTGCTGCTACCACTTTCATAATTTTGGTAAACACCCAGGGGTTGTGGTGACACTGAACAGCAATACTCTGAACTGGTAATGACTGGGTACTATTTGGAAACTGACAAATGTGCTAGAACGTCTTTGAATCTTTACATGGTAGTAGGCATCCTGGAGATCTAAAGCACACATCCAATAGTCTTTCGTTAAAAAGGGTAATATGGACTGTATCATGACCATCCAGAATTTTGTCTGTTTGATAAATTGATTGAGGTGCCAGATGTCCAGTACTGGCCTGAGGTCTCCTGTCTTCTTCTGAATTAAAACACCCTGGAGTAGACTCCAGATTTTAGCAGGTCTGGAGAGATCTGTTAGATGACTCTTTTGTCTAGCAACTTTTAAACTTCTGTTGCTGTAGATTCCAACTGACTTGCTGGGTTATTGGAGATCCTGAATTCTTCTCTTTGGAGGATACAAAAAAAAGCTATGGTATAGCCTCTGGTGATTATCCTTAACATTCCTGAATCAGAAGTGATGATTTGCCAGGCTTGAGGATGTAAGGTTAAGTGCCCCTCAACATACATCCACAGTGCAGCAGCCAGGTTTCCCTTCAGGGATGCTGGTAGGGTATGTCAGTGAAAGGACCAGGAACACCCTGGTTCTGTAGTCCATCTCTGCTTCTTGGGTGATGTCCATTCAAGCTGCCTCCTCCTCTGCCTCTGGGAGGCTTTTCAGCAGGAATATAGTGGTGAAAACCCTGTGATTTCCTGAGCCACATTTCCTTACCTCCCCTCTGATTCCTAGAATAGAATCTTTGTGGAGTAGAGAAATGGATTCCTATGGCAGACAGGATCTTACCATCTTGTTCAGTCTTGATAAGAGTCTCTTTTACCTTGGGTCTAAAAGGCATGGCACCATTAAAACAGGCATTAATAAAGGATGCCTTGAAGCTTTCTGTGAAGTCACAAAACTGTTTTCAGGCATGGAAACTCATGATAATGCTTGTACTGGCTGCTTTTGATATGCCAGCTGCTGTATTTGATATGAATCGCATAACAACATTAGAAGTAGATTGTAAGGTATACATCTGGGCATTCACTGTCTTTTGGAGGTCCAATGGTAAGTTGCTCAAAATAGACTGGGATACCTTCTTGATCAAGTCCCTTTGGAAATGAGTCAGAGGAGGAAGATCATTCAGTGCCCTAAGTGCAAAAGTCGCTGAAATGTAAGTTTGCTTCCCTAGCATGTCCAACTCCCTGAATACACTGTTAGGGGGATAGACAGATTAACTTTCTTCAGTTAGTTCTTTCTTTGTGGCTGATTTTATCATCATGGCATCTACTGTAGGACCATTGACCAGTGTTTTCTGTCCTTTGTAGTTATTAGTATTTTATCTGGCTTCTTGGGGATTGGCTCTGTAACATATGGGTCCTTCCAAGCTATGAGGTCTGTGATGTCCATCCTCTGGGCCAGTAATCAAGGAGCCTGAATCCTCACCCCAGGCACCTGTGGGGAATATTCACTAAGAGAAAAATAGATACGCTCAATATTTCCAGATGCATCTCTCTGCATCAAGCACCATTTCCCTTGAGATGACACAGGGAACACGCTCAGTTCAGGGTCTGGTTCCTCTCTCTCTCTCTCTCTCTCTCTCTCTGTCTCCAGGTGCCCAGTAAGACTCCCCACTGGCACAGCTGTAGAGTTGAGTCCTCAGCTGAGTGTCCAAGCCAAGTCCTCCAGCACCCTCTCTGTGAAATCAGTGCTTTGCGTCGCTGCTCCGAGCAGCTGACACATACACTCTTACACACACACACACACACACACACACACACACACACACACACACATACACACACACACACACACACACCTGGGAAAGGCTGGTACAGGTTTACTAGCCATGCCCTCTTCTGCCCAGACTATAAGGTAGTTACACTGCAAAAAGACATTCCAAAACCAGCTACTCTAAGGCTCTTACAAGGGTACCAAATTACACTGAATGAAATTAATATTAATACCAATGGTAGTGTTTGGTCAATGCAGTAAGGCTCTCAGCAGGGGTCACTGAGTCACCACATATATATATATAAGTACTCTCAAAGGTTAGTATATTCTCTAAAAGACCACCACAATGAAAAGTTTAAATATATTTAATAATAAATAATAACAGAACAATAAACACCAGGGTTTTAATCACAGGAAATATTAAAATAACACAGGTGAACAGATTCAAACAGATACAAAAAAACAGAACTTCACTAATCTCACTAAATTTTCCTGACTGTAACTAGAGCAAGACAAGATGAAGTAGGTGAGGGGGGTCTTCCTTCTTTGACAGGTTCCAAAAAACAGACTACCTAGAGACATCTGTCTCACCTAGTACTAAAGCATCAGTTCAGTGCTGGCTTACAGAATGACATCACACACATTTGGTCATCTGATTTCTGGTTCCCTTACTACCCTCTTTACTAGCAACTGAACCAGAATCTCACGCATATGTGTTACAATACACACAGACAGAGCTTTGCTGAGATGTGCTATAGCATCTAGAAGCCATAAAACCATTTCAGCACCCCCCCCCCCTTCTAGCGTAGCAATTCATTCACTGCTAAGGACAATACAGCAGGATTCCTAGTCCTTTTTTTCACAGGCATTTTGTCTTTGGATGCAATCAAAACTGCAAGAGACAATCTTTATGGTCTTTCAGGTAATTTAGTTTCAAACTATTTTTTAAAGTTAGCTGGACTGAGATTAATCTCTTCTTTTCCAGTATCCTCTGTTATAACATATTAATTTCCAGAGTTACAATACAGTTTTACATACAGGTGCATTTTTCTTTCTGTCCAGCAGGACCCAGTGTTTGTACATTTTTTAACACAAGCACCTTTACAAATACATTTTTCAGACAAGCATCTGTACAAATCAGTTTGATTTACAAATGACATATAATTATTTACAAAATTCCAGCTAGCTATGCTGGCATATGTTGCACGTCCACTGCCCTACTTCTCCTGGCATAGCTGGCAATATCTCACAAGATCTATCAAAGCATCAGGAGAGGAACCACCAATGATGCATATGAACCAGACCCAAAAGCTTCAAGGAACACAGACTCATCTAATAGTCTCATTTGAACATTCTCCCTTCTCATCCATCAATTCTAGAATGTCCTCAAATGTGATGACTTCTAGGAGGGATCTAGGGAATTCGTCTCCTCATCCAAGTCAGTGTCCTCAGTGACCAACTCAGGTGAGGAGTCTATATTCTTCCATTTGAGTGTCTATTTTCATGGAACATGTGTATTCTGTGGGGTTCTAATAGAGACAAGTTGGAATCAGAAGGAGAGCTCGAATGATGAACTGTCTCAAATCCTATGGGTTCTGACTGTCCCTGTTGACTCAAATGAGAAGACTGAGGCACAGCAACCTTTGGGTGTCAAGGTGGATGCAAACAGTGTACTCACCTGTCTTCTTGGATGAGCCAAGGTCCTTTCAACAGCCTCAAAAGCTGACTCTGCCACTGGAGATGAGGAAATAATTCCTCTGTTAACTGACTCAGGAAGTCTTCCCACTCTAACAGAGATTGACTCTGAGGAGGACCTCAGACTGAAGCTGTCAAGTGCTGAATAACCAAAAGGGAGAAACAGGTCTGAGAATTTTAGGGTTGACTCTATTGTCCATTCTCTGATCCCGATGCTTCATCTTCAGGACTCTTTTCAAACCAATAATGTTGGAGTTGAGAGGGTAAGAAATGTAGTTGAGCCCAAAATCTTTTGGGCTGTTGGAATAGGATCCATGGCAACCAGATCCAAGTAGTGGAGTGGTACAGGAGTCAAGTGTGACAGGGTCGATGCCACTCTTCCTGGATCTCCTCTAGGGGACAGTACCAGGAGGACCCTCAGCTGGATACCTGTCCTCAAAAATTTTCTCATCATTTGGTCGATTTCCATTTCTGTGAGACTTCTTGTGGATCTTCCTGACCTTGATGAAGAAGCTACTGATGTAGGTCTCAAAGGTAGCTTATGTTGAAGGATCAGTGAATATTACCAAGGATTCACTGAATCCGGGGAAACAGTAGCTCTAGGAGAGGGTGTTCAAACCTGTGTGGCAGGTGGATCTAACTTCCTCAAATTATTAGGCTCTGGACTCAACATGCTGGTCAGAACTGGAGACTTTTTTCCTGATTTTTCGACTCTGTTTTCTTCAGTCCTTTTCTCTACTGACTTCTCTGTGTTTTTTCTTTTGTACTGTACTTCTCTTTCTCCTTTCTTTTTTCACTACTGCGAGAAGCAGATGAAGATCTTGCTTCAGAAGGCACAGTTGAGGACCCTGTCTGTGTGGGAAGCAAACCCTTAATTTTTTACTTTTCCCTCCTGTCTTGAATTGCTCTGGAACCAAAGGCAGCAAAGATTTTACAATCTGCTTAATGGGGAGAGGCACCCAAGCTGTAAATTCAAAGGGAAGGGGAATCTTGAGAAGGGATCTTGTGTTCACAGGCTGAACACTTTTTAAAGCATGACTGTTTGTCTGAAATTAGAAGGCAATCTTTACTTACTACTATCTATTATTCTGTAAATAAAGATTTAAATGGGTGTGCGTGCACACGTGTGTGTTTGTGTGTGTGTGCGTATGTGTGTGTGTGTGTGTGCATCTAATATATACCTATATCTATATCTATATATATATCTATATATATATATATATATATATATATATATATATATATATATATATATACATATGGATTTGCTAGACAATCTCGAAATACTGAAATGTCGCAATTTCAGTATGTCGAGACTGTATAGTCAAAATTCCACATACTCGAAAACCCACAACTGTGAAAAACAAAATTGCGACTACACACACACACACACACACACACACACACACACACACACACACACATACACACACACACACACACACACACACACACACACACACACACACACACACACACACACACACACACACACACACACACACACACATACACACCATCACCCAAACAAACACACATACACCTACCTAACTACACTACAACAAACAAAACAACACACACAAACACAACATAACATACAAACACACCTACCCTACCTATAAGCAGGGGGCAAGTCCTCCTGCACCCACCATGTGAGGGTCTGCCCCCCCACCCCATCACTTATATATACTAGCTCCGAGGTCACACTAAACACACAAACACACAAAAAACACACCTACACACACTCACACATTCTAAAATACCTACCCAATACCCTTACATAAACACCACTTACCTGAATCCCCAGCTAAATCCACAAACCGCACCGTATTTCACAAACGCAACACCATGACAGCAGATTCAACATTTCTGCATTCGAGATAGTGCAGTTTCGCGTAACTACACTTTCGACTATTCAGTCTTGTAATGCTGAAATTCAACATTTTAGTATTTCGAGATTGTCTAGTGAACCCACACACACACATACACACACATATATATATATATATATATATATATATATATATATATATATATACATATATATATATATGTATAAACACACACACACATACATACACAAATGTTTACAATACAATTAGTTAACACTGTTAGAAAGGTGTAGAAAAAAAGACTGAGAAAATACTCTTAAGGACCAAAATTCACTAACTAACTACTTATCTTCATTGTAATTTACAACATACCCTATACTAAATACTAAGGGAAGGAAAATTGGAAAATAAGGCTTTCACTTATGATCGCAGGAAGAGCTCTCTGAAACATTTCTGGATGAACAGGTGAAAAACAAGATCTGACGTAAATCAGATAGGAGGAGGGAATTGTGATTACGGGAGGAGTCAGAGTCTACAATCCAAAGCTCTGGTAGAAGGTGCTGCGGTCAGATCCAATCAGCTCTGACAACCCAAACATTGAAGAGTACAAAAAAAGACAACATTGGATCTACGGTTTCTTACCTCCCTTCTGGTTCCTGAAAAAGGACCTCTGGGACATAGAAAACCATATCCTTATGGCAAAAAGGGTTTTCCCACTTGCTCATTCCCAGATTGACTTTTGCTCTAAAAAGGGTAGAATCATCCAAAGGGGTATTCATAAAGGATGTCTTGAATGGCTCCACAAAGTCACACAAGCACATCCAAGCAGGCCTCCTTAAGGTAATTCCTGTACCTGTGGATCTTAAAGCTCCCTCTGCTGCATTACAGATGAGGCACATCAAGACATTGGAAAAGGACTGCAAGGTGGTGAGCTGCAAGTCCACAGTCGTCTTGTTATTTGCAGACATAAACCCAGAGAAAGAGATTTGGAGAGTTGTTTGGTTAAATCACTCTGAAATCTTGTCACGTGTGCCAAATAATTCAAAGCCCTCAGAATGAAGGTAGTTGAGGCATGAACTCACTTCCCAAACATGATCAGTGCCCTGGACTCCCTGTTAGAAGGATAGACAGAGGAGCTCTTTTTGGCCAACTCCTTTTTTGTAGCTGCTGTTACTGCCATGGAATCCATTGCCAGGTCTTTACTCCAATGTGGGAGACCTTTCAGTGCAATAAGAAATGTATCTGGTTTATGTGGCATCAGTTCAGCCACATTGGTTCCTTCCATAATTGCTTAGAAAATAAGTCTATCATCTCATCCATGGGAGGGACTATCGAAGAAGTAGCTGAGCCTGATCAAAAGGCATGAGAAACACTGATTCTTTCTGACAGGGGGCTTCAGAAGATCAACTCCCTTTCTGTCTCAAATGTTTGAGGAGTTCACCGAATAAGACTTTCTCAAGGGTTGATCAGGGCGACCCCCTCTCCGTAATCAAAATCTGTGTCTTCAGTAAGAGACCGCTGTAGGGATTTGACATGCCTCCTCTTGCACACATGTTTCTGAGGTGTCTCAGCAGTGGGATGCTCCAGAAAGAACTCAGAAAACTGACGGGAGTCCCGAATGTGGACTCTCTCTAGGCTCAACTGAACCAGCTGTCCTAACAGGATAGAAGGAACAGTATCAGGACCGAGGGCTTTTTGCTGGAGGATGGGGGAGTTGAGAGCATACCAGAGGTCAGCTCACCAGAAAAGAAGCACTGTCCTTGACCTCCTTGAAAGCTGATGCCAAGTAGGATCTGAGGTATCCAAACCAGATGGATCTTGTTATCCAACCTGGCTCTACTCTGTGGCTGACATCAGAGCTGAGCTATCTAGCAAGAAAGCTCAAACAGGAAAGGATGGATCTGAAAATTTTGGAGTCGATCCCCTAGCCCCAGATCTAATGCTTCAGCTTTGAGAATCCTCTGGATCCCAGGTGCTTAGAACCAGATGGATCAGAAATGTTTACTGCAATGGAGGACCAACAAGTCTTCAAATTTTATGAGGGCAACTCTTGGGTGATGCTTGTATTCAAAGTCCCTAAAACTGGAATGACCACAGCAAGGGTGAAGGACCAAAGCTCACATGTCTGACAGAGGTCACAGCTAGGAGGACCACCAAGTAAATTTAGGTCCTAAGGAACTTCCACATTATCCTATCTGTATTTGCTTCTTATAGGTTTGTAGGTGTTTACTAGGCTAATGGCCACTAAGGTCTTTTAAAGCCTAGCCATGCATTGCAAAACACTGACAAGTTCTGGCACTCTTGATTAGTGTAAGTATAGGCTTGAGAGGTGAAATATTTACAGGCAGGGGCCTGAGAGAAGAACTATATACAGGTTGTCTGTGTCCATTAGAGACATAGGTGTCAAACCAGGGATGAACCTTATGTTCCCAACCAATTGTCCAAGTTACACTTAAATTGGGTTAAGGTTTAATTCTTTAGAATTAGTAATTCTGGTGATGTTTGTTTTCTAGATATGCAGGAGGTCCATCGGAGTGAGTTCTGACAATGCCTTGTATGCCAGGCATAGATCTCCCCTCAACAGCCTGTAGGAGACAGAATACAGGGATAGACCAGGATGTGGGATAGATTGAACCCTACAGCAAACAATGCCTCATTGTCCCCTTTGGCAATGAAATACCTCTGCTAATTATGATATACATAGCACCTCTCTCAGCTCAAACACGGTGTTGTAAGACTTGTGAAGACATGTTCATAGCAATCTACACTTTCATCTCTATGTGTCCATAGTGGTGAGACACACATTCTGCATTGTGCACATCATACAAATGGACATCACATCCAAGACCAGGGAGGTCGTAGCTCTGTTGTACTCCACCCTTATCAGACCACAAATTGAGTACAAGGCTCCCTTAATGTCTGTACCTCACCGGGACAACTGCAGCAATTGGAGAAGAAAATAGAGGCTTGTGACTGGGAAAATGCAGGTTCTCCAACTATTACATACATGGAAAGACTAAAGGACCTGTCACTGTACTCAGTTTCTTGCAAGCTGCTGACAAATGACATATGTCTGACCAACAGAGAAGTCTCAGACCCTGCCCTACTGGAAATGCTAGACATCTGCAAATCAAGTGGGACAGGAATAACTTTGGCCAGGTTTCTCAACCTAGCCTCTAACATAAGCAGAACATGCAAGGGAGACAGATATATCCCCCAGTGACTCCCACTCCTCTGTTACAGGCTCCCATTGCATGTGAATCAGTGCTCCTCAATGACCCTGTTCAAGTGCAACCTTCACTACTGGTTGGGTGATTGTAAAGTCACCTCTGGGCTGGCACCTATGACCCTCAGAGACAGGCCCAGTTGTTGCTGCTCACAAAATCACTCTGCTAATAACTACCATCTAAGCATGCTTAATAAGGGTGCTTGTGTTTTTACAAAGCTAGTCTTCTAGCACCTCGTGTATACTAACAACCATGTACTCGTAAAACTTACAAATACAATATGTGAGAAATGCAACTGTACAATGAATGTAGAATAAATGCTCTCTCTTTCAGGTAACAACAAGCCAGATATCAAACAGGTTGTCAACACACACAATTCACCTCTTCAACATACTAAATGCACAGCACATAACCCTACATATGCAGAGGTAGTCATTAGCTATTGCTATTAACTCCCCCACTTGCTCTCTGGTCACCTGCATGCATTGTTTAATTGAAAATTCACACTTTTACCTGTTGAATTACTTGATATATTTCTTCTCATTCCAAGGGACTACAATGTATAACTCCTATTGTCATTCTACTCATTTTTTATATCATTGTTTATTTGGAGTATTTCAAAAATTTCTTGTTTTATTACTGTGTTCACCACATATGTTATAATCAGTTTGCTATATTTTATATGTGCATTATATTTGCTGTATTGTTTTTGTATAACTAAATACTGGAGCTTTTTTCCCCAGGCCTTCGCTGGAAAGGGACCTGGTCCAGTCGGAATTTCCTGGTTAACAAATGTAAAATAAAAAAATAATACCTAAAGAGCAGAGACTGCACAAATGCAAACTTTCAGCATTTCAGAGAGGTTTTGTTGGCAAAATGGGTCATTTCACTGTTCTTTTGTGGTGGGGGGAACAAGAATGAGTTACTGTTATGGCACAAACAAGACTGGATTGTTCTTTTGGGGGGGGGACAAATGTGACTTACTGTTATAGCACAAACAAGAATATGTTGCTCTTGTTACTCTCCTAGTTTTGCATCCTGCCTGTTGTTAGGATTTCACATCTCTAGACTGTTTTATGTTTCATCAGTGAGTAATACTGACTGGCTACCTTTTCTGTTTTATCTGAAAACAGTTATTTTGTAGTTGTGTGACATGTGTGTGTATTATATTTCTGTTGTCTTTTAGGACACCTACAAAATATGTCTCTCAGGCATGTCAATCCGTGGAGGCCCCACTTCACTGATGCTGAAAACCAAGTCATAGTCAATGGGTTTCAGTAGCATGGTGCTTAACATAGGTTAGTACTAAGCTAACTGCCCTTGCGAGCCATTTTAAGCCTAGCCAAATCCTGCACCTTGTGTTTGTAAGGCAACCACCTTAACCATTAAGCCACCCTCTCAACCCTCCTTTTCCCCTGGGGATATGGCCCGTAAAATGCGAATATGGCAGCAGATTATTCATGATGTCAATGTTGTGGGTGGCCATGGCAGAACATATGAATAGGTGCGTCACAGAGCCACTGACATACTAACATCTGCAAGGAGGCAAACAGCTACAGTGGGCTGTTACCAAATGGTTGCTGGGGGAGGGCCTGCTACGGAACCACCAGTGACTCCCAATGAAAAGGTTCTGGACAATCTGAGAGATCCCAACAACTCCCAGGAGAGTGCAATACAGCATGTCCTGGATGTGGGTGAAACACCTTCCAAGACAGCAAGCACACCCCAGGAGGAGCTTCCAGGTAAACCTTGATATCTCAATGATTGAAAACTGTTGTATAGTAAAACAATTGAAATGAATAAGTTAATTATTATATGCCCTTTTTTTGGGGGATTGAAGATTGCTACCGTTAGAAGATTAGTTTGGAGTTGTCAGCCACATTCTTGTTCAAGTACCATTAATGCACATATACAGGGGTAAATGTATTACCCCCTGTGTTACTGTTAATTGTGATGATGTTTCCTTTACCTCTTGTTTAACTTCGTCCAAGACTGTCTGGGGTACAGCGCAGTACATCTTCTGTGAATGATAAGCCAAATATTTTTTTGTCAGTACCGTTGAGCAGTTTAAAGAAATATTGTAGTTCGTGATATTGATCTCAGCCAGGACTCTTGTGTGTATTGCTGTATTGTTGGTAATAGTGGCAGCACTGTTAGTTTGTTTGCATATATACTGCACTGTTGTAGTGCAGGTATTAATGTATTCCTGTGTTTCTTGCTTTTTATCACAGGTGATCATGAGAGTAAGAGTACAGGCCCTGTGCCAGCTGATGTCAGTGTGTCCACAGACTCTGATGATGATGGTGGCCAAACTGAGGCACATTCAGGGGGTGCAGATATTAAATTTGACATAGAGGTTGACATACAGCCATCCCCTGCATTTCCATCGAACACAGCTAGTAGGCCTGTGTCTACCCAGTCCATTGAGCCCACAGATATTGGACAGGTGGAGGGTAAGGACATTGATCAGGGAAGTTTCATAGTTTCATAGGTGTTTACTAGGCTAATGACCAGAAGGGCCTTTTTAAGCCTAGCCATGCATCCTGAATCTCTGACAAGTTCTGATACCCTTGATAAGGGTAAGCATGGGCCTGGGAGATGAACGATTTACAGGTTACCTGTTTGCATCAGAGACATAGGTTCCAAACCAGGGATGAATTTCTGTTTTGCCATCCAGTTGTCCAAGCTGCACTTAAATTGGATTAGGGAAATATAACAAACATAACACAACATAAATGCTTGGTGTACCTACCCATGTGACCTACAGTTTCTGGACATGGGTGGATCATGGAGACCCTCTTTATTTTTGTGGAGAAATCCATTAAACCAGTTGTTAAAGTAGTTCCAGGTGGTCTTAAACACACTGAACATTTCCAAAGTACCCTCTCTCAATGTGTTAATGATAGAGGGGGTATTGTTGGATGCATTATTGTGATTTTGGATGTTTGTACTCTCTTTACATCCATACCCAATGATGTGGGAGTTGAGAAGGTTAAATCTTATTTCAAGAGCAAGAGTGGCTGGTCATACCAATGTGCGAAGCTGATTTGTCTTTTGCTGGGACTTATTATTTTAGGGGATATAAATATCAATTAGTCCAACAACTGCTCAAAATTTCATTAATCCCACATTAACTAATACCAGTTCACCCAATTAATCACCTCCCCCACCAGACCCAACAAAGGAAGCATAAGTGGAGCCATCCTATACCGGATCTTAGTAAGGGACCCTAAAAAAATCTCCTCAGCTGGCACAATCCCAAATTCACTAAGTGATCATCTCCCAGAATTTGTCCTCAGAGCTTCTCCCTCCCTGCATAAAGAACACCATGCCAAACAAACCCGGAATATAGATAACTTCAACTCACAAACTTTCCTCAACCTTCTGAAACTCATCAACTGTAAATGCTTAAAAACTATTCCCCTAGATGAGGCAGTCATACATTTTAACAATCTATTTCTTGAAACCTTAAACAAGCTTGCCCCTCCCTAGATAAAAATAATGAAATCCAACTAAGCTCCTTGGCTTTCAAACCTATAAAACAACTGATGCAAAATTGTGACAAAATCTGGAAACAATGGCAACAAAACAACATTCCATCCACCCTACAAAACTACCAGCAACTCCACAAACAAGTGAAAAAGCAAATAAAAAGGACAAAAGGAAATACTACCTAAAATTCCAGTCCAATACCAACTACTGCTCCAAAAAGTTCTGGTCAGCTATGTCAGCTCTCCTAAATCCTAGCACCAAAGTAACACCCACTCCATTCCCAGATAAAAGTAACTCAGACATATCCAACATTTTTAAGACCCACTTTATCAAAACTATAGCCAATATCACCACTAACTTTTTCCAAGTCCCCAAGGATCCCAACCCCACTACTCAAATCCACTCAGTCCCCCTCCCCTTCACCAACCCTAAATTCTAATACTTTTCTTTCAGTTCCTACTTCCTCTTTCTTATTCAAAGCAATTCCAACTACCACTATTAAACATCTACTACTTAAAATCAAACCAGTTAATAATGCAGCAGACAACCTACTCACTGAATTCCTTAGACTAGCAGCAGATGCAATTGCATATCCTATCAGTATACTAATAAATAGATCTATCCTCGAATCAATGTCCCACATATCTGGAAACTGACCTTTATACTACCACTCCACAAAGGTGGGAATCCTAATGCTCTGTCTAATTGCTATCTTTTCCCCTATTTCAAAAATTCTGGAAAAGTACATCCAATCCCAACTCTTACACTATCTCTGTAACAAACAAATTCTCTCATCCACACAACACGGCTTCAGAACAGGCCACAGCACCATGACTACCATACTCTCCTTCATGGATACAATCAGTAAAGCAAAAGACTCTGGCAAACATGCTGCCTCAATATCCCTTTTCCTTTCAAATGCCTTCGACAATGTTTCACATCCTTGTCTTCTAAATAAACTCCTTCAAACAGGTCTCTGCACCTTCTCTTGGTTCCCAAGCTACCTATCTGGTAGGAAACAAGCAGTCAAATGGAACTCCTCCCTCTCCTCTTACCTTCAAACCCAACCAGCGTACCCCAAGGCTCAATTTTTGGCCTCTTGCTCTTTAGTTTATTCATCAATAACCTATTTCGATCTCTCAACCATGGCAAACTCATCAAGTACACAGATGACTCCACCATTATTTGCTCAGCAGGATCTATCCCCACGCTACAAAACACAGCCCAAATAGCTTTCTCCCCCATTGAAAACTGGTTAGCTAAAACAACCTACTACTCAACCCCCCCAAAAACAAGCTTCTGGAGTCTCCTTTGAAAAAAAAATACCCCTGTAAACAAAGACCAACTCATCCTACACTTACACAATAATACACCTATTGAAATAGTCTCCCATGCCAAACTGCTAGGGGTAATAATGGATGAGCATCTCAAATTCGACTTACACATTCAACACAATATATAAAAAACACACCAAAAAGTGGGCCTTCTTTATAAGCACAAACATTTCCTCATCCCCACTACAAAAAAAAAAAAAAACCTCTCACCACCTCCTATCTTCTACCATCTCTTATATATGGTGCAGCACTACTCACAAACATACTCTCCACTTTAAGATCTAAACTGGAAACCTGTTATAACAAAATTGCTAGGTTCACAGCCAACCCAGGCCGGTATGACCCTGACCCTGAGCAGTATCCTACCCTCACCAAGAATGATGCCACAATACAGAGACAAAATGATCAGCTTTAATAATTGGCTTAATTACTGGTGTCATTCTAAGGGGATCCAATGTCTGTCTGCCTGGGATGACATGCTTGACAAGCCATGCTGCTTCACAAGGGACAGCTTGCACCTGTCACCCCTGGGCTTCCGGATATTGGCAAAGGCTCTTGCCACCCCCATAGTGCCTTTTTTAGGCAAGGCTCAAATGATAAACCTACCGCCCTAGAAAACAAAAATGGAGAAAAACTAAGGGTAATACTGCTCAATGCCAGAAGTCTAAACCTCAAGATGCACGCCCTCGAAGCCCTCCTCAGTATGGAGAACATCGATGTCTGTGCTGTGACTGAAACCTGGTTCAAGGCTCCTGAGAGCACCCCAGCACTATCAGGTTATACCTCATATCATGCGTTCCGGCCCCAAAATCCGGACCGAACCACAAAAGGAGGGGGAGTATTCATATTCATAAAGGATACCCACACCTCCAGGTTAGTGGCAATGCACGAAGCATCGGAGACTATCCAGGGCAATTAACCATAGGTAAAACTGCCCTACAGTTTGTAACATGCTACAGACCACCTTCTCAAACTCAGGAAACCCACACAGCCTTCCTGAAGACACTGGAGAGTATGAATGTCTCTCCAAACACCATCATATTGGGTGACTTCAACTACCCAAACATAGACTGGGAACATTACTCAAGCCCCAACACCCTAGCCAAAAGGTTCCTTGAGTTCATAAACTCAAATGCTATGGAACAACTAGTCACCATTCCCACAAGAGGAGAAAATATACTAGACCTGATCATCACAAACATGGGGACAAAATGCTCCACACCGGAAGTATATCCCTCATTGGTGAGATGAGACCATAAATTAATCTCACTGGAGATCCACATCCGCCCCCACCCCAGCAAAAAGACCACAGTGAAGAACTTCTCAAAAGCAAACTTCACACTTCTTAAGACTGGAGTGGTATCCTTCAAGGCCCCCGAGCCAGTGGAAACCACAACCCGTGCTGCTGAAACCCTTACAAATGCCTTCTACGAGCACCTCCAGGAATGTATGGATCAAGCAATCCCTAATAAAATCAAGACCCTTTCCACCAAAGGCAGGCGCCCGGTCTGGTAGACTCCAGCCATAAACAAACTCTACAACAAGAGGAGAAAGCTACTACATGACAGAGCAAAATCCCTAAAAGGGAAGGCATCTCTGATCAATACTAGCAAAAAACTACGATCACTCATAAAATCATCCAAGGCCAACTTTGAGAGAAAAATCACTAATGACACAAAAGACAATCATAAAGCCTTCTTTAGCTATGTTAGAAACGTGGGTGGAAACTCCCAGATATGCTCAGAATTAGTCCAAAATGATAAAAAAATCACTGAACCCACAGACATTGCCAACATACTGGCAGACAGGTTCAGTGCAAATTTCTCCCCTCCCTCCCCCCCAAAAGGAGAAATATCTATCCCACCAGAGTCTAGCCTCCCAAACATCTCAGATGCCCAGGTGAGAGCTGCCCTCTCTAAAGCAAAAAACACAGCATCAATGGGACCGGACGGTGTCCCCGGCTGTGTGCTACACGAACTCAATGAGGAACTAAACCCACACATAAGGCTGCTGTTTAATTTTAGCCTTACTACAGGATACGTACCCAAAGAATGGCGTACGGCAACTGTGGTCTCACTCCACAAAGGCGGTGCTTCTACAGACCCTGGAAATTACCGCCCCATAAGCTTGATGAGCCTTGTCTGCAAAGCTATGGAGAGGATCATAATGGAACTCATAAATAAAGACATTGGGGACCTACAGACACTGGATCCTACCCAATTTGGCTTTGTCAAGGGAAGATCCTGCCTCTTGAACTTGGTCGACATTTTCGAAACAGTCACTAAGGCCATTGATGAGGGTAAGGAAGTTCACACAGCCTACCTTGACCTAACAAAAGCGTTCGACACAATACCCCACATGGGCATCATAGAAAAGCTCACCAGCTTAGATGTAAACCCATATGTCACAAGATGGGTTGCAAACTGGCTCAAGGACAGAACACACAGGGTTAGAGTTGCTGGTGCCATGTCAGACTCTAAGCCGGTCACGAGCGGTGTCCCACAGGGCTCAGTCCTGGGCCCCCTCTTGTTCGGCATTTATTTTTCTGAAGTGCAGGCAAACATAGGGGGATTGTGGCTGACAAAATTTGCAGATGACTGCAAACTGGGCACCATAATTAACACTCCATCAGACACAGACATCCTCCAGAAAGGTCTCATAGAAATGGATAACTGGTGCCAGAGCCATGGCCTTAACCTGAATGCCAAAAAATGTATAGTCATACCCTTTGGGAAAAACAAGGTAACCCCTAATTACCACATAGGTGGTAATCCATTAAACACGGAAGAAGTTATCAGGGACCTGGGGACCCAAGTTGACAGTAACCTCTCTTTTGACACTCACATTGCCAAAGTGGTTAGGAAGACCTTCTACATTGCCCACCTGATCATGAAAGGATTCACATCCAGATCAGGAGAGGTCATTGTACCCCTGTACTCTTCACTTATCAGACCAATGATTGAGTACAATGCCCCATTCGGAATGTACCTTACCCGACACCTGCAGCAGTTGGAAAGACCCCAAAAGTTCCTCACCAAAAGGATAAAGGGGCTCAAACATATGTCATACGATGCCCGACTGAAGAAACTCCAGCTCTATTCAGTCGCATACTGTCTGCTCAGAGGTGATCTGTGCCTGACATACAAGGCCATGTCCAACCCAGAATTAATGGACATGCTCCACCTCAAAAAATCCAAATCCACCAGAGCCACGAGAGCAAGAGACTTAAACCTCAACACGGATATAAATAGGGCGTGCTGGAGGGACAGATTCATCACCCAGAGACTCCCTACACTATGGAACAGAATCCCAGTCCATGTGAGGCAGAGCCCCTCACTGACTCTGTTCAAGAGAAATCTTGACGAGTGGATGGGAGATCGTAGGTTTACCCGGGAATCATCTCTGTATCACTGCTGGACAGAGGCACAGCAAACTAATGGGTATAGTATTCTCATCCTAAGGGGTGGTGAAAGCCACACACACTCTGACTAGGCTTATAAATGCCCTAGGGCAGATAGCCTAGTATGAACCTATGAACCTATGAACCTATGAACTCGTCTTATTCTACCCACCACTGGCAAGCTCTACAGTCTCTTAAGTGGCTTGAACTGCCCCACCGTCTTACCTTCATACAACCTGCCACTACTCACAAAATAGTCTATAAGCCCCCTTTATGCCCTGCACTCTCTTCATTATTCTCACACTACATACCAAAAGCTGTCTTAGACCAGAAAAGCAGCAGCTTCTACAAGTTCATAAACCTTATCTACCAGCCAAACAACTAGTCTACTCGTATTCTGTAGCTAGAAATGGGAATTCTCTAACACTACATATGAGGTCAATCCAAAACCTTGCACTCTTTAAAACTTCCTTACACAAACACCCCTCCACCACTTGGATCTGTAACTGCCCCAAGACGCCCACCCCTGCTGACCACCTCTACCTTTATAACCCTATTCTCACCCCTTACATATTCCTGGTCTCAGTTTGAACTCTCACTTGTGCAACTGCAGCTATGAAAACATCCTGCCTATATAATCTGTCATAATGTGTTACTTACTCATTCTCTCACTACAGAAGGTATACTTTGTTTTTAGTTGTTCTAGACTGTTAACTAGACTGCTTGCTTATTCAGCTTTCTCACTCATGAAGTGTAAACTCTGTATATAATTCATCTACGCTGTTAAGTGTATAAATGTCTATTCTTTGCCGGATTATTAAGAAGCTAATTTTTGTTAACAATTGTTCTGCAGTAATTTTATACTGTCATATGCATGTCTGTGGAGCTTTTCTCCCATGGCCTCCACTGAAAATGGGCCTTTTTGGCCCAGTGGACTATCCCTGTAACCAAATGTAAAAGTCTGCCCCCCCCCCCCCCCATTTTAGCATGGGTTTTCACTAGATGCTTCAGTTTCTCCTCTTATTCAAGACAGGTGGTAAACTACCCATAGACGCTCATGAAAGTGTGAGTCAGTGAATGCATGTGCTCTCTGACGAACTGTCATCCTGTCTGTGATTAGCTCTCTGTCTTGCATCCACTACGTATTGGAATAAGCTCCCACTGCCCCTCTGACCTTGAATAATATAAAGTATGTACTGGTGAAAGTAGGATTAGATGAATAATTTAATTACACAAAATCATCAAACCACTTTCAATAATATTTACATCACTATGATATTTCTATGAGAGATGGTTTGAAAGGACAGTCACTGTCTTATCACTATGCACATCAACTAGAATGACTGAGTTCTGAATTAGAGTGCATCTGCTTAAGCAGAAGACATAGAACAGAACTCACAAGACCCTACTATTCAGCACTGAGCGTGGTACCTACTGCTAAGGCAAGGTTCTGCTTGTGCATGCTTATATTAACACAAAAAAGATGCTTCTGTTACTAAAACACTGAAGGTATTATCAGAAAAGGGGCAACGACCTGCTATATGCAGAGAAGCAGAGTACCACTGACAGCTTATGCAAATTTATACATACCTACCTTTAACCTACAGTACTTTTATATAGCAGCATCTCCCCTTTTTAAAATCACATTTCCACTTCTCATTCAGTGTCATTCTGCACAAAGTTACCAGAGATGAATCAGCTGCACAGTAAAACAGAATTTCTAACAAAAGTACGAGTGAAGATAAATTAGCAAGAGACAAAAATATGTCTCAACTAAGCTTTACGGTACAAGTGAAACTCGACTCAAACAAGAAAGAATATATTTAATCACACTCCAAGCATATACGTTTTTGTATATGCTTTGAGTGTGATTAAATATATTACTTTGTTCGATCAGTTTCACTGTACCAATGAGACATATTTTTGTCTCTTGCTAATTTATTCTGTTGTGGTTCGTGCGTTTTGATAACCAGTGAAGATAAACCAGAAAAAGAAGTGTATATGCAAATACTGAATACTTCAGCAAAATATCTACAGTATCGTATAAAAATGTAACACACTGGTTTGTGTCAGCAAATCAGATGAGACATTGCCTGTTTCACTTTTACAAAATGTGGCAGAATCAAAGCATGCAAGTCTCTAACAATGGCAGAGCAACTTGGGGATCCAAACTAAGCATCAGTGTAAATCCATACCTGCATAAGCTGGTTTCATGTGAGCTTGTATTGTTGGAGTCAGATGACGGGAAATCTCTCGCTGCCTTTGTTTTACAAAGGCATTCATTTCTATGATGAAGTTACTTAGCTGCAAAAATAAAATATTCAGTACTTATGATCATAGCTCTCAATATCCAGGCATTAACATTCATAACAATGGCCTTTAAAAATCATAGCAGAAAGTCAGAAAGAGAAGCATTTTCTTATTGTACACAATAGAATATCTTTACATATCAGACCCTATAAAGTTGCTAACTGAAGACCTTTGTATAGGCTTACTTTGTTTATTTTTTTAAAAATGGGCCAATTACCTGGCAGTATAGGGACTACCTTACAGACCCACAGTCAGGACCATTTCAGTTTGCAATGGTTCAACAGGAAGAGAAGATGGAAATACAAACTTTGTGAACATACTTCTCAAAACCAAAAATAACCCACACAAATTCACAACATTAAAGGCTCCTGAGCTACACTCAGTGGCAATCTAAAAATCAAATTATGTACATCTAAAATGGGAGATGGTGGGTGTTGCCAGTAAAGCAGTGTGTTCTGTGAACAGCTACTGTTACAGCAAGTAGGACTTATGTAACTGTACTATGTTCAATAAACACACTGCCCTACTGGCTTTTGGGTTGATTCCTATAGGTTTGGTCAGATTTCAGACTTGAAATGTATTTTTGAAGAACCTTTGAAATGCACATATAGAAGGGGCAAAAGCTTAAAGACTATTTTAGAGGGTAAATACGATATGAAAAAAGTTAAGGAAGGTAAACTGGGAACCTTTAAATGTGGAAGATGTTCCCAATGCTCCTATATTTGTACTAAGCAAACAATCTTTATAGATAGTAGGGACAGATTGATTCAGAGTAAATATTTTGCTAACTGTCATACCTCTGGGATAGTGTATTTAGGTTTGTGTGACCATTGTGATGCATTTTATATAGAGAAATCGGAATGAAAGTTAAAGAACAGAATATATGAGCATTATTATGAGATGAAAACAAAATGTACTAATAATGTTTTATACCGACATAAATTAATTTGTCAGGAAGCTAAATTTAGCTACTTTGTGTTGGAAGTAGTGGAAAAAGATGTAAGGGGTGGCCCATGGGAAACTTCGATTGAATATAAAGAGCTGTTGTGGCAGCTTTTCTTGGAGGCGAACAAACCTCCAGGTTTAAATGATGCCATCTCTTTAGCACCTGTGCTTAAGCTGAGATCAGCTAAGCTGTAAGTTTTTTTCCCTTTTCCTTTTCTTTTTATGTAATTTTATTCCACTACTTTATTTTAAATGTATTTTAAACTACTTTATATTTTAAAGTTATGGTAGTATATTATACTATATGCTGCAATTGTTCAGCTGGCTGGTTTTAAAGGACTTAGTGTGTTTTTATTAGATCAAGTAGTTATAACTTTTTTTGTCAGCTTTGTTGTGTAATTCTAATTTTTTCACTATGTTTTTGTATTGATATTAAATTATTAAAGTAATAGGATAGGATGGGGGGAAATTATTATATTTAATGTATGTGCTGAAAGCATTATGAGCTCTAGCCCTTTAAATGTATATGCATCTTGTTTTCCCTTTTTAATTAATTAATTGTTTAATTATTTTTATGAGTATATATGGAGTGTTTTGTGTAGGTATGCATTTATCTCCATCTGATGAAGTTGTTTAAACGAAAACGCAGTGCTGGTGTAATCGCGTTAGTGGACTGCATAGTCATTTAATTAATCTTTCTGCATTTTGTTGGACTGAAGAGTCGTTTTATTAAAGTATTTTGTGTGGATTATGGATTTGTGCTTTCTTCAAACTGTTCTACGTTTTGGTGTTTTGGTGAACATTGGAGCAGTGATTCTTTTTGGTTTTAGTTGATTCCTAAAGCTTAAGCTGTGTGGGAGGAGGAAAGATAAGGGTGCAGGATTCCCTGGAGAATGATCCTAGCAAAGCCTGCTGCAGATCTACAAAAGACATCCATCTTGTTGTGCTTCATAAAGACATGGACAGAAGACCAACTTTCCACCTCTAGAATACTTCTAGAGTCCTCTCCTTCCCAATATACCACTAAAGAGGAAAAGGCCCTGGAGGAATGCACTTTAACCTTGTCTGATTCACTTTGTTGTGGTAGGCATAACAAAAAAAGAATACCAGAGAACAACCAATAAGCAATGATTTGCCTAGAGACAGGATGACCCTTCTTTCTCCCTGTGTAGGAAATAAAAAGCCTTTCTAGAGGTTTGGTTCTGTTGAGGGGATACCTTAGCTGAGAATGAACATCCAAGGTATGAAGTATCCTCTCTTCCTTATTCTCAAATTCTGGAAAGAACACAGGCGACACTAATAGACTGATTTAGAGTGAATTCTGAGATCACTTTCAGCATGAAGGAGGGGTTAATGAGTAACACAACCCTTTCCCTGTAGAAAATAAAGCTTGTCCTACCATGAGGGTCTGCAACTCAAAGATTTGCCTTGCAGATGTCAGAACAATTAGCAAAACAGTTTTCAATGTTAAGAGCTTCATATCAGCCTGAGTGGCAGGTTTGATAGGTGGTAAGGTCAGTTTTTCCAGAACACAGAGAGATATTCACAAAGGAGGACTTTGCTTAAGAGGGGGGGGGGTCACAAAAACAAAACTCTTTCCACAAACTGTTTATCAAAAGAAAAGCAGAAAGATGAGAATCCAGTGGCAGACAAGCAGAGATGGCTGCTAAATGCACCTTAATGGACACATAGAATAAGTCATTCTGAAGAAGCTCACACAAATATGCCAAGACCAGAGGGATCCACATTAAGAACCAAATCCAATGAAAGTCACAAACCACAGCACCAAAACAGTGCCTCACAACCAGGACTGCACGTTGCTCACAGAATCAGCATCACACAAATGGTAAAAAACATAAAATGTCTGGAACACCGGAAGAAAAGAACGGTACTCTAAAATCAAAAGACCTTTTAATGAAATTTCTAAGTGCTTTTGTCCCAATACATTATAACAGGACTTCATCAGAGGTAAAAAAAAAAAAACAGTTAAAACATTACTTCCTTATATAACATTAGAACTGGAAGTGGTAAACTTGGTTGAACTGTTCAATTTATTTTATTTATGTATTTTACATTTGTTAACCAGACTAGTCTAACTGGATATATGTCCATTTTCAGTAGAGGCCCGGGGAGAAAAGCTCCAAAGACAAGATACAATTTAAAGTATAAGTACAAACAATACACAATCAACAGATATTATAATAATATAAAAAAATAGCAATTATCATAGTAAATAAAAAAAAAAAGTAATTGATAATGGTAATGTGCAGTACAATCTAGAGGATTTAAAAAGGGTATACACTGAGGTTAAGAGTCAAAAATAGTACGAATTGAGTGTATGGAGACATAGTACAGGTTAGGTCAGCAATAGAGAAAAGGAAGTTGGAAGTGTAGTGATGATACAATGGATTTGCTTAACAAAAGGTATGTAAAGAGGATATCAATAATATAAAAAAAGGTAGACGAGTAAAAATATAGTAAGATGGAAGATGTAACAGAGGACAGTAAGGTCTAGAAACGTAAGTTGAGTTTGTAGAGGTATAGGACTAGTCTGGTTTGGAACAGGGGCATAGCCAGTATGATTTGAGGTAAAGTTTAAATTTGTTTTTAAAGAGAGATAAAGAGGTGAGTGAGATGAGGTCATTAGGGAGAAGATTCCAGGATTTGCCTACAGTATTAGAGAAGAGACAATCCCCAGCTCTGTTATTAGGTTTAGAGGTACATACAAGAAGTTTATGTGATGAACGTAAGGATGTCAGATTTTTATAGGTGGTGATGAGGCTAGTTAGACTTGGAGTGCTGGTAGGTTTATAGAGAATGTTGTGTGCAATGGTTAGTTGGTGAAATTTAATCAGGTGTTGAAGTACTAACCATCCTAGCTGGTTTAAATGTATACAATGGTGGGTTCGAAATGGGTTGCCTGTAGTGAATCTTGCAATGTTATTATAGGACATTTCTAGTTTGCCAAGATTATTTTTGGAGAGATTAGCAAAAATGGATGAGGCATAAAGAAGTGTAGAGATCAAATGAGCATGAGTGATAGTAGTTTTAACAGTAGGGGAAAGGAAACTTTTAATCCTATACAGAGTGCCAATTTTTTTGTTGACAGTCTTTATAGTATTGTTGATGTGGATGTCAAAATTCAGGTTATTGTCGATGGTGACCCCTAGTAGTTTGGTGGTGGAGTCAGGAGGTATTATTGTGCCATTGGTAGATGTCACAGAAAAATGTAGAGGAGAGGACTTTTGTGTAGGAGAGAAGAGGAGGAGTTTGGTTTTCTTTGGGTTCAAAAGAAGGCAATGCTGAGTTGTTCAAATATATTGAATATTTTTTGGTTGAGAGAATGAAGGTCATGGGAGGATGTAGCTGAGCATAATAATGTGGAGTCGTCAGCATATTGTATGCAAGTGGCTTGTGGGATATCTAGATGAAGGTCATTAATAAATATAGAGAAAAGAAGAGGTCCAAATATGGACCCTTGAGGGACACCTAAGGTAACAGGTAGATGGGTGGATAAAGAGTTATGCCAAAGTACTGCTTGCTGTCGTTTGTCCAGGTAGGATTGGATCCATTTTATGGAAAGTGGGTCTAATGATGTGAATGAGAATTTGGTGATTTACCATGTCAAATGCTTTAGACAGGTCGATAAATAGAGCAGAAGAAAGATTATTCAGGTTTCGGTGTGTGTTAATGTAGTCAGTAAAGGAAAGGAGGGCAGAGGTAGTACTGTGTGAGGTTCTGAATCCATGTTGGCAGTTGGAAAGTAGATTGTTTTTGATTAAGTGGTGGAGTAGTTTTTTATGGATACATTTTTCCATAATTTTAGCTAAAGGTGAAAGAAGGGCAATGGGGCGATAGTTTGATAGCTCAGTAGAATGTCCACCTTTATGTAGGGGGATTATATGGGAGACTTTCCATAATGTGGAAATGTAGCCTTCAGTAATAGTTCTGTTGATCAGTATGGAAATAGGATAGGCAACAGCCTTGGATGATAGCTGTAGGTATTCAGAAGGTAGTAGGTCTGCAGAAGGGGAGCATGGTTTCAGTTTATTCAATAGGGTTTGGATAAATGTGGTTGAGACAGGTTTGAAATAAAATGTGTGGGGTGGGGTAGAGGAGTAAGAAGGTAGTGTGAAGGTATTATGTGATAGTTGAGTAGCTAGTGTTTTGCTAGCATCTGTAAAGAAGGTATTGAAGGTATTAGCTGTATGGATGGGATTTTTCGTATCTGTATTTTGAGGGTTTGGTGTAGTGGATTGATCTGGGTGGATTAACTGCTTAATGCTAGCCCAGAATTTCTGTGGGTTGTTGTGATTAGGTTGTTGATATTGTAAGTAGTAGTTATGTTTATCAGAGAGTATGGCCTTCTTAGTGTCATTTCTTAGCTGTCTAAAGGTTTGTTGGTCAGCAGGGTTTTTAGTCATTCTCCATTTGACCCAATGTTTATTTCTGAGATGAATTTTGTGTTTGGTTTCATGAGAAAGCCATGGGGCAGACTTGGCCTTAATTCTAATAGATCTGGTTGGAGTGTGATGATTAAGAATGGCAAGGAAGGTAGAATTAAAGAAATTTACGGCTTCATCTAATGGAAGTTGTTTTAAGGGAGCCCAATTGCATGCTTTTAGTTCCATTTGGAAGAGATCAGGGTTAAATTTATTTTTGGACCTAATTTGTTTGATAGAGATTGGAGTAGGGGTGCTTGCTTTTAGTCTGACGATGTAGGTGAGGGAGTGGTCGCTTATTTCATCACGGAGGGTTCCACAATCATAGTAGTGAGTGGGATTGTTTGTGAGAATCCAGTCTAATATGCTTGCTTTCTTGTTAGCTTTATTTATTCTGGTGGGGGAGGTTATGGTTTGAGAGAAACCATAGAGGTTTATGTGGGTGGTAGGAAGAGTACTATTATAGGAATTCCAGTCTAAATTTATATCGCCAAGGATTATAGTTTATTGAGGCAGGTGTTGGAATAGCCAGCAGAGTATATTTTCCAAGGTGGCTATGTTATTACCAGGGGGCAAATACATACAAATAATATAGATTAATTTAGCATTGTTAAGTTCAGGTTTAGAGATGAGAATTTCAGTATTGGAGTCTAGGGGTATATTACAGTTGTAAGTTGTTAATTGCAAGCCAGATTTATATAGAATAGCAACCCCACCACCTTTCTCAGCTACTCTGTCAACTCTTAGGATATTATATCCAGGTGGGATAATTTCATTATCTTTAATGATAGGTTTTAGCCATGTTTCTGTTAGGCATATAATATCAAAGGAATATACTTCTAGGAGAGCATGAAGTTGAGAGACTTTGTTGTTGATACTACATATATTAAGATGAGCTAGTAGAAGAGAGTTTGAAGGTTTGGTAAGGGGATAATTGCAAGATAGATTATGGTTGTGAAGAGAGATAAGGGTTGCTTTTGGGCCTGGGTTAGGATGGATATCACCATCCTTTACTGTGAGGAGTTGAACAAGATAGCTTGGGTTAGCGAATTTGCTGTAAAGAAGTAACCCTCTTTTGAGATATAGTGTATTATATTTAATGTGCAGTGTTCTATGATATTTTGCATGTAGGTAGCTAGGTGAGTATGTTATGTTTGCATGGTCATTCAGGTGAGGTAATGGTAGAGAGTTGGTTTGGTAGTTGGCGTAGTTAGTATGTGGATATATTGGGTGCTCATATAAGGAGAGTAGATAGGCACTGGTTAGAAGTAGTAGTGATAAAATAGTCAAACAGAGTAGAATTAGAAAAGGGTTGGTTGGATTAGCCATTGTGAAGTATTGGCTATTTGTTGTTTGTTATGTGTAGATGTAAGTATTTAAGGTGGGAGTGTGTAAAGATAGGACGGAGTGGTGATTATGGAGGGGAGTGGATTAGGGATAGGAGATGAATGAGAAGATGGTTGATAGGAAATGTGGAAAGGGGTAATGGGAAAGGGGAAGAGGCGTGGTTAGAGAGTATAAGAATAGGACCCTTGGGGGTGGGTGAGAATTGGGGGCAGGGAAGGGAGCGGAGTGAGCCCGCAGGGCAAACGGAGCGGGTAGACACAGAGACTGGAGGAGTTGTAGAGGAATAACAATCAGCAGGACTAAAGTGTGAAAGTAAGCTTTATAAGTTAGATGAGATGAAGGCTAGAGAGAAGTGTTTGTAGGAAAGGTAGTAGTAGACAAGAAATAGAAAAAGTGTAAGGTGGGAGAGCAGGATAGCAATGCAGGTACAAAAGGAGAAATAGGTAAGAAGCTATGTAGTAGATAGGATGAAAAGGGGGTGAAGCTGGGTAAAGGGTGCCACCTAGTGGACAGGCCTAAAAATGCAGGAAGATGTAAGGGAGACAGATGGAGAAATCAAGGGAAAGGTGGGCGCTTAGTCAAAAGGAGGGATTTTGAAGAGGATGGGAGAGAGGGAGAGAGAGTGATTTATGTCTGCTGGCTGCCGGTTGCCTTAGCTCAATACGTAAATTACCACCTGTAGCAGCGGTATACTAGTAGAATGACAATTCAGCCAGGAGTTGTTTAGTACAAATACTTTTCTTGTATCCTTGTTATAGGGTTTGTAGGGCACACAGGCTGTGAGGTGTATAGCAGTTAGTTGCAGGGGTTCCTTTAGGTTCAGACTGATTAATGCTGGAAGCACATGTAGAGCAGGGTAACTTAAGGAGGCAAGAGAGACAAGGTAGTTATGAGAAGCAGGAGTTATTACATAGCAAGTTAAGAGAGGGAATATAATACTAAACAGTCACCTATACTTGTATGTAGATAATAAATAAAATAGTACTGAGTATATTATACTAAACATTCAAATAAAATAGTACAGAGTATGTTACACTCAACATTCACCTATACTCATATGTAGATAGCAAATAAACGGTGCAGTATCCTTGTATTACAGATGGAAATAGTCAGTCACAGAGGCAGTTAAGTAAACATAGCAGTTACACAATAGCCCAACCCTGGTAGCAGCAGATGTAAGACATAGTCAAGCAATTATTTAAATGCTGCGTGGCAATAAAACACTTCCTGCAAGAGTTATATGTCCCTAGAATTAGTAGTAACAAGAGGATACTAGTAAATGTAGTTCCTACCTATTTATAGTCTGTTAAAATGCCAGAGGCAGTCTGTGCCGATGTTGGCTTGTTACTGATGCCAGCGGCAGTCTTTAATGCCTTAGAAATTTCCACTTTACTTTATCGGCTTGTTCCACAAGCCAGGATGTATAAAATGGCCGTGGTCGGCTTGTTAAAAAAGCCAGAGGCTGTCTGTGCCTTTATCGGCTTGTTTCAGAAGCCAGCGGCAGCCTTTAATGCCAAGGAATTTCCTACTTTACTTTATCGGCTTGTTACACAAGCCAGGGTTAATAAAATTGCCATAGTCGATTTGTTAATTAGCCAGAGGCAGTCTGTGCTGTTGTCGGCTTGTTACAGAAGCCAGCGGCAGCCTTTAATACCTATAATATTCACTTTACAGGTAATTGCTGCTAGACAGGTAAGCTAGCTCTTATTTAGAGCTAATAGAAACACTACGAGGGTTGGAGTACTACCAAGGGCAGAGGCCAGGCTGGGGAACAGTCGGTACCATAAAGGTCCGTTGTGATCAAAAATATGTAGTGTACAAGTGACCAGAAAAACACTAATTTCAGCATAGGACACACAGTAAAATTGCTTCGTCTGTCAAGAAGCCACTAAACCAGATAGTATAGCTGGTTAATTACTAGGCTCAGGCTAGCTTTAGTGTAATACCATGAGGTTGGTGTAGTGGATCGAGCACTGTCTAGGCTTATGAACAAGCGATGTTGAATCGCTGAGCTGTGAGTATATAGCAGGGTAGATAGCTTAGAAAAATGCCACTATTGGCTTAAACATGCTACAGGCATTAGACTGAGCTTTTTATAGTCTAGGGATGGCTTTGCATCAACAGGGGTTGAGAGAGCTGCTATTGCTAGTATACAGGTAAGAAACGCTCATAGCGACTCAAGTGTGCAAGCAATCAACAGTTAGAGGATTTAAAAAAATTTAAAGCAACAGTATCACAGTATTATATGTCAAATTTAAAAAAAATGAAAACTCACCACATTTTATATTTAAATTTACACAACACACACGTTTCTATTGGCACATCTAAAAATTGTAAATACAATAAAGATGTTCAATAATTTAAACAACATAAGCTATAGATTTCAATTTTAACAGTTTCACTGAGACCATTAGGTTCAGCAGCAAATAGTTTGATTTGATCTGCCAGAATAAGTCTTTGGCTTTTAGCTTATACTTCTATGGTGCACCACTTAAATCCAGTCCCACAGTGTCTAACCCATAAAACTTAAAGGAATGTCCTCCATTCTGCTGAATATGCTTCCAAAGGGCATTTGTCTGATTTTGTTTTTTAACAGCATATATATGCTCATATTATTTTCCGTTTTTCAGGTTAGACACTGTGGGACAGGTTTTTACCTAATTCATGTTGTCTGTTCTTCAATGATTTGACTGCGGGTTGTCAGATCCAATGGGATCCGACCCCAGCACTGAGTAGGAAGACTTTGCTCCTGAGCTTGACTACTTCTCTACCCATAATCCTGCACACGCTACCTCAAGACCTGAGATCGAGTTTGCATTGTTTACATAAAAACATGACTAACAACTAATAAACAACATTCTATATGAGTAGATAACATATCCCAAAGCCGTAAACCCAGTATAATAAGCTACTAAAAGACTTAATTATAATCCTAACCTACTTCTCCAAGATGAGGGGATCATTTGGAAGGGAATGGAGGGACAGATGTTGAATCTGGCAGAATAGATAACATGAATCTATTGCTATGGTAAGTACATAACTTTCATGTCCAATGTTGTCTATCTTCATCTGATTCAACTATGGGACAGACTCCCAAGTATTAAAGCCTGAGTGGATTCACTGAAGAATATTCCGGAGAATGGTGGAACCAAAGGATGAATGAGATCTTGACTTTTCATCCAATTATTAATGGGAAATAAAGGTGTGTAAAGTTGACCAAGTAGCTGCTGCATTGATGTCATCAATAGGAAGTCTGCTAGCAAATGCTGTAGATGCAGCTACTGCTCTTGCTGAATGGTTTGGTTGAACTGGTTTGGATGATGGTGGTAAGCCTTTCTTTGTATACACAAAAAGAAATACATTTCAAGAGCCAATGGTATAATGTACATTTGGAAACTACTTTTCCCAATTTCTGTTTTGTTAAGGCCGCAAACAATTGATCTGATTTCCTGAAAGGTCTTGTTCTGTGCAGGTAAAAATGTAACTGCCAGTGAATGTCTAAAGTACATAAGATGTACTCCCCTTTATTGGAGAACTTTGGGAAGAAAACTGGTAGATGAATAAATTGATTTAAGTTTGATTTGGATGGCACCTTAGGTAGAAAGGAAGGATTAGTTCTCAAAGTAACCCTTTCCTTAGAGAAGATCAGATAGGGAGGTTTAGCAAAAAGAGCATGCAATTCTGAAATTCTCTTGGCTGATATAATCTCTAACAGAAAACTACTTTTCCAAGAGAGACTTTTGATATCTGCTGGTGGTTCAAAGGGTACTTGTGTCAATGTTTGTAGCATAATAGTAATGTACCAAGGTGACACTGGATCTCTGATAGGTGATCTGAGAAGGAAGGTACCCTTAGTAAGGCTTTCCGACTCATAAGGGAAGCTATGGAGGAATTGTTGATGCCTGTATGGAAATTAGAGATGGCCGCTAATTGTACTTTGATGGTGGAATAGTTGGAGCTGGAGCGAAAATAATTACGAAAGGTACTATAAGATGGTCAGAACCAAAGATGAGAATGGGTCCACACCTCTAGAATTAGCCCAAATGAAAATCTTCTTCATTTGCTGTGGTAGACTTTAGTTGCAGAAACTTTCTGTGAAGCTGTCCGAATGTGAACCACTGCAGGGGACAGCCTGGCATCTCTGGCTTTTCTCAAAACTGGAGGAACCATGTAGTTAGTTTCATGGACACCTGATGCAGAGGAGGAGAGCCAGAAGGTTGAAACATATCGGAAAATGGTCCAGCATCCAGGGAGGATGAACTAGTAGAGGCCATAGGACGGGGAACAAAATCTCTTGAGGCCAAAAGGGGGCTATGAAGATTACTCTGACCTGCATCCCCTTGCTTTCTGTAGGAATTTGTTCATTAGTGGAAGGGAAGGGAAGGGAAGGAAAGGCATACAGCAGTCCCTGGGGCCAATGATGGACAACAACGTCCCTTGATGATTGTCCCTGTGGCAGATCAGGATGAAGCAAGTTCTGCATTTGTTGTTGAGACAGGATGCAAAGAGATCACAGCAAGGTTGCCCTCAGCAACTGAAAATCTCCACCACTACTACTGAGTTTAGCAATCACTTGTGAGGCATCAGAATAGATCTGCTCAGTTTGTCCGCGAGAACACTGGAACTCCCTTGGATGTGCATTGCTATTAGAAAATGAGATGAAGACATTGCCCTTTCCCATACTGTCATGGTCTCCTTGCATAATGGGTAAGAGCGTGTCTTTCCTTATTTGTTTAGGTATCATACTACTGACATATTGTCTGTCTGGATGGCTATCACACATCTTGTAAGAGTATCCTGAAGGGCCTGCAACACCAAGACGACTGCTCTTATCTCCAGAATGCGGAAATGAAGATTTGCCTCTGTTTGCAACCAGGAGCCTTGGACATTCTTTTCGGAAAAATGCCTCCACCCTAAGATGGAAACATCTGTGGTCACCTCTGACACCTGGGGTTCCTAAAAAGAGGGAGACTTTCTGAAAGAGAAGAGGATATTATCCATCATGATACATGATTTGTGCAAACTGGAGTGATCCTTATCTTTGCATTGAGAGGGTGATGATTCTGAGACCAATGCATGGCTGGTGTCCATTGAAGAACCCTTGTGTGGAATCTTGCTAAGTATACCAGTAATATTGTGGATACCATTAAGCCTAGCAAGTATTAGCCCTGCTGGTTGAGAAACATGCCATAGTAGAGCTGAAGCTATCTGGATGGAAAATGCTCAACTAGGGGCTAGGATGACTATTTGAGAGATTGTATTTAGCTGGCATCCGATGAACTCGAGTTTTTGAGTAGGAGTGAGGTGACCCTTTTCCCAACTGATGGTGATGCCACCCTCTGAATTAACTGGAGCAAGAGGTTTCTGTGTTCACCCAATGCCAGACTCGAAGTAGCTGTTAGTAGCCAACACTCTAGATATAGGAAGATCTGTATCTTCAGCAGATAGAGTCATGCTGCAACTACTGCCATTACCTTGGTGAAAACCCAGGGAACTGTGGTGAGACCAAAAATCAGAGATCTGAACTTATAATGATTAGCTGCAGACTGGAAACGTAGACATTTCCTTGAATGCATCTTTATCTTTATAATAGAATGCATCCTTGAGCTCTATTGAGCATATCCAAATGTCCTTCTCAACAGAGGCAAAAGAAACTGAATTGTGACCCTCCAGAATTTTGTCTGTCTCTTGAGCTGGTTTAGATAACTAAGGTCCAAAATGGGTCCAAGGTCCCCTGTCTTCTTTGCAACTAAAAAGAACCTTGAGTAGAATTCGTATCCTTGCTGGTCTTTGGGGACTGGTTGGATGGCTCTTTTTTCCTAGCAGATTTTAATTTTCTGCTATTAACAGTTCCTGCTGACTGGGTGGAACATCAAAATTATCCTCATTCATTTTGTGGGCAAGGAAAATGGAATTTTATAGCCTTTGAAAATAAGGTCTAGCATCCTGGAATCTGTTGTTATTTTCTGCCATGTGGAAGGGGTCAAAGATAAATGCCCCGGACTACCTCCAGAGTTCAGCAGTTGGGCAACCTCTCAGGGGTGATAAAAGGGTTTCCCAGAGAAATGTCTTCTGAAACCCTGATTTTGCAGTTCAGTTATGCCCCTTGTGTGACATTCATTTTGACATTCTCCTTCCTCTGCCATGGGAAGGCCTTTCACTAGGACAGTCTTTGTAGGATCCTTGTGATTTTTCTAAGCCACATCTTCTTTCTACACCTCTGATTCCTGAAAAAGGATCTCTGAGAAGTGGAGAATTAGATACTAACAGCAGAGAGGGTCTTACATCTCGCTGACTTCTAGTTAAAGTCTCTTTTATCTTCTGTCTGAATAAGATGGACCCATCAAAGGATGCGTTAATGAAAGACATCTTGAAACGTTCCATGAAGTCACAAAGATGCATCCAAGCATGTCAGCGGACAGTAATGCTGGTACCTGCTGTATCATTGGCTACATTTGAAATTAGCTGCTTAGCCACATTAGATGATGACTGTAGGGTCAGTAGTTGAGATTCCACCTTTTCTGGATATCTGTAGGTAGGATCCCTTCAAGAGATTTGGAAATCTCTTTAGCCAAATCTTTCTAGAATCAAGTAACATGAGCTTGGTAGTTCAGCAGCTTCAAGGCAAAAGATGTGGATGCATAGGTACACTTCCCAAAATGATCCAAATGCCATGGGTTCCTTGTTGGGGGGTTGGACTGAATTGCTGTCTTTTGAGAGTTAATTTTTGGTCATTGGAGCTACCACCACTGCATCTACAGGTGGCCCCTTGCTCCAGTGTTTTCCACCAGAAGGGCAGAAAAGATTTTATCAGGTTTCTTAGGAATGGATTCCACCATGTCCAGGTCCTTCCAAGCGTGCTGTGCCATCAGGTCAACTAAAGGGTCAGTGGGGGGTATGAGCCAGGATGTTGATGGGCTGGAAGCAAAGGCCTCCAGAAACACAGACTCTTCTGGACAAGGATCAACAGTGGAACATCCCACCTTCTGCTTCATCAGTTCTAGAATTTCACTCAAGGTGACAGATTCAGGAGGGGACCTGTGGAAATCCTTCTCCTTCATCAAAGTTTGTGTCATCAGTTGTGGGCTCTGAAGATGAGCTGATGTATTTCTGCTTATAGTCTGTTTACAGTGTACCTGCTCTGTGGGGAGATCAGAGAGTTCCGTATCATCCAGGGAGCTTATTACATAAGCATAATGGGGTCTAGTTTCTGGCTGTCCCTGTCTAATAAAATGACAATGGAGAGAGCCAGCTTCAGCACAGAGCTTGGGAGCTGCTGCTCTGGGTGAAGGTAACTTTTTTTTTACAGAACATGATTTTTTTAAACACCTTTATTGAATTATAATTTGTGACATAGGAAAATTAACATTTATATAGAAGCAATCAAACTGTATTAACATCCTTGATGTCCAAAACTCTCTTGCCCCAAATCTCAAAATCAGAATCAAATCTATTTTCACACCCTGGCTCTCCAAAGCTACTTATGCTTTGATGCATGAAAGAGATGTTCTATGGAAAAAAATGGCAAACCACTAAAACTCCCACCTTTCTCCAAGGTTATAAGCAACTAAGAAATTGTGTAAAAAACTTATTATTTTGGATGAATGCCAATATTTCACTAAATTTCAAAGCTCTCACCCAAATGACCCCAGATAATTCTGGAGTACTATCAACTCCCTGTTCCACACTGGTTCTCCTGACATCCCTAACCCTTTCCCCTATCAGTCTCCCTCTAAAACTGCAGACTTACTCAACAAATACTTTACAGACAGCATCTCTAAACTCCTACCCTCTTGTAACTCTGCTCATCCCAACTCTTCTGTGTCACCCTCACCTCCCCATAAACCTCAATGCTCCTCTGTCTCTCAGCCTTTTACCTTGTGACCTGTTTTTACTAAATATATTAAATCCCTGCTTCTTAAACTAAAACTATGCTCTCTGTTCACTGATAAACTCCCCCCTCAATTTCTGAAAATTGCTGCTGACTCTATTGTATATCCTGTATCTATCTTAATCAACCTCTCCATTCAGGAATCAACCATACTGGAAGTATGGAAATCCTTCTATACCACTCTCCTCTGCACAAAGGTGGCAACTCTGTTGAACCCACTAACTATAGACCAATCTCTATTCTCTCACCACTCTCTAAGATCCTTGAAAAATGTATACATACTCAACTACTGTCCTATCTCATTCACGAAAATCTCCTCAACCCCTCGCAATATGGTTTCCACCCTAAATACAGTACATCAGGTGCCTTACTATCCTTTACTGAAAAGGGTGCAGAAGCTAGTGACAACAACCTCTTCATCTCCTGTCTATTCTTTGATCTTTCTAAAGCTTTCGAACAGTGTGTCTCATCCCATCCTTCTTAACAAACTCTCAGACCTAATCCTCTCTCCTTCTACTCTTGGCTGGTTCCAGTCCTACCTTAATGGCAGAAAACAAGCTGTTAGATGGCAGCAGGCTTTCTCACCCTTCCTTGCTGTTCAAACAGGACTACCCCAAGGCTCCATTCTTGGACCACTGCTTTTCAACATTTTTACCAACAAACTACATTCATCCTGCAGTCTCTCATCTGTAATACAATATGCAGATGATGCTACTCTCTTATCTATCTCCAATACTATCTATGAACTACACACACTAACACATAATTCCTTTATCTCTGTTGAGAAATGGCTCAGAATAAATCAATCTTTAACCCGAAGAAAACTCAACTCCTTCTCTTCCTACCTCAGACACTCTCTCACCTTAAATCCAACTTTTCTCTTTCATCCCTAGATGGCAACACTATCTCCCCTGCCTTATACACCCAACTCCTTGGGGTAATAATTGATGACTGACTTAAATTTGACTTGCACATACAACAGACCATCAAAAAAAATACCAAAAACTTGGACTACTTTATAAGAACAAAACATTCCACACTACTGCCACTAAATGCACTCTTGTGCAGGCATTTCTCTTACCAAGTCTTCCATATGCTTCCCCCATCCTTACCAATATCCAAACTACCTCAATGCAGAAACTGAAACAAACATACAACAAAATTGGCAGATTTATTCTAAACCAACCACTCTTGTCACATCACTGCCTCTCACTAAACAAACTTCAGTGACTGGAATTTCCGCACCTTCTCCTACAATCACAACTCCACATTACCTTTTCCATACTCAACAACCCCTCTGCCTGCCCTTCTCTCGCCTCCCATCTTACTCTCTACTCTCCACCCCAGCCTCTCCGGAGTGCTAATCAGCATGTTCTCTCAGTTTATAAACCCAAAAGGAATACTGGCAAACTACTTTAAAAACACTCTGTCTCACTAAATTGGAACAAACTCCCTCTCCATAGTAGATCCAACCTTTCCTTTCCCTGTTTTAATAAGGAGCTTAAATCCCACCTACTAAACTTGAAATTATGCCATTGCCTTGACCACACATAGTCTTAGTTTGTCCTACTCTATAACCTGTTGCATCTCCTAACTTTCTTTCTCTGTTGTAACTTCTGCTTAAACTAACCTCCTAAACCCTCAGCTCTACTACTATAGCCCCCTCCTCCCCCAAATTGTCTACACTATTTATCTCCCCCACTTCCTATCAATGTCTGTACATTTTCCTTCTTTTGAACAACAATTATCCTTTTGTTTTTACTCTTATATGTAGTAAATTTAGATCACTGCTATCAGTGCAACCCTTATTGTTCATAATTTTTTCTTTTTTCTCTCTATAATTAATCTCGTATTTGCATTGTTATTTTTAATAGTTTTTGTCCTGTATGTTTATCTTTGCTTATATTTGCTAGAGATCTTTCTCCTTGGGTCTCCACTGAAAATGGGTTGCTTACTATCAATGCAATGCAAATAGTTAATAACCTTTTCTTTTTTACAATTATTTTGTATTTTGATTGTTATTTAATATTTATATATTGTCACTTTAACTGTACTTATGTTTACTGGTGTTTTTGCCCTTGGGTCTCCACCACAAATGTATTTGTTTGCAAACTCAGTTGGACTACCCTGGTTAACAAATGTGAAATAAAATAAAAATAAAATAAAACAATTTCACATTATCAAACATTATACTTCACACATATGTTGCTATGTAGTATATAACTTAAGCAATATTACATAGATTATTCAATTCCTGCCCTGGGTGAAGGCAGTTTATCCCTTGTAGTTGAAAGGACCTTCTGAAATGCCTTGAAAGCCAAAGATCCTACTGGTGCTAAGGAACCCCTTGGCTTTAAACTCTGAAGGGACCCCTCAGAACTAAAAGTCCTCAACTCCAAAGCAGACTCAGTGTTGAGGCTCCAAGAGGTAAGGGTGTTAAATCGGATGGAGATAGACAACATTGGATCTAAATGTTTAGCAGCTATAGGATTACCTAAAGCTATAGCTGCTGGGTCAGGTTTGGGAAGAGTGTAGAAAACCATAAAAGACTGAGAAACTTTATACATTGTATATGTCTTTTTAGGGGTGGTATGCTTACTGTCAGGAAAATTGTAGGTAGTGACACACACATCCTCCAAAGGTGACATAATTTGAGTAATGGGTGAAGGTTCAGGAAAATCATCCTGAAACAGCTCACAGTATTTTCTGAGGGACTATGAAATCTTAGTGTTCTCCCACTGAAAACAATGGCACATTCAAGAAATAGTCTCAGAGAAAGAGAACTCCCACAGGGAGAATCCGAAACTGAGCTCCCCTCTGAGTTTGAATGTGAAAAATGAGGAGAAAACCTGGCATATGTCCCTTCATCTTCTTTTCCAGATTAGAGATTTTAAATCTCTTCAGAGAAAGTGGTATCCCTCATTCTTTTACCAGAAACCACCTTATAGAAAGGATCAATAGCATGAATTAAACCCTGATATTGCTTTTAAAATGGCTGTACATTGAGTAGCAGCTTACTTCTAGCTCTCCTAGTGTGAAAACAGAAACCCAGCAGAGAAGGCCAGTACACTTGTGTTTACGGTTAAATTTCAGAAACTGGCTAGCAAATGCACTGCCTGGATGCTAGGAATAAAGAAATACAGAAGACCTTGAAAAAAATCAGCTACAAAAAGTGAGGAAGAAACACTAACAGTGAAAAGTTCTGCAGCTGTTCAGCAAAAAGCAATGCAACCTTCAGACATGACTTCCAATAACTTACAGGAAGATATAAGACAACTGCATACAGACCTAGTTAAAATAAACAAAACACTGATGGAATATATCAACACAAACAACAAATGGTTGGAAAAAATGGAAAAAGCCTTAAACAGATATTCAGTTGAGATGATAACACTGAAAAAAATCAGAGGTCAAAATGAAGAAAAGGTTGGCAGTATGAGACTGCTCAGGAAGAGATGTTTCAAAATTAATAGAATTAGAAGACAGAGCACATAGGGAAAACCTGAGATTTTCAGTTACACCAGAGAAGCTGGAAGGAACAGACTGCATTAATTTTCTGAAAGCACAAATAACCAACTGGACTGGTCTGGTATTTCACAGCAGGAGCTGTTAGTTGAAAGAGCACATTGTGTGCATGCTCCAAACCTGGCTACGAAAAAGCAATCTAGACATTTAATAGTAAAGATGCAATCCTACCAGCAAAAGGAGTTGATTCTGACAACCCCCTGGCAGAAGAACAAAGTACTAAAAGTGGGAGACAGCAGACTGTTTGTGGAGAATGATTACTCATCGTACACCAGAGAGAAGAGGGGCAAATTTATTCTACTATTCAGAGAATGTAGAGATGCAGGTGTACAATTCAAACTGCTGTACCCAGCTGTCTTAATGGGATTCTTGTACAAACAAAGATCCTTGCTGTATTACAGGATGGCAAATGCAGATAACAGAAATTACAACATCCAGAAAAACTTCTTTATTCAACAGAGCAAAGCTTTCAGGTCTACACCCTTTGCCAGTGATAACAGTGTTTCATAACAGTGTTTCATGATATATGTGAAGTTGAGTTAAAAACTTTATATTCTGTAAATGTTAAAAAGAAGAAATATAATGTAACTTATGAGGAGTCATCAGCTTTGAAAGCTTTACAAAATAATAAGAATTTGGTTATAAAACAAGCTGATAAAGGGGGCTCTGTGGTTATCATGGGTCGTTACAGTTATATAGAGTCCATGAAATTGCTGTTAGGGGAAGGGAATACTTTTAAACCTATTACTCCTATGGAAGTTAAGAGATGTATAAGTGAAGTAAATATGTTAATTTATGACCTACAAATAACTGGGGACATAGATTTGGATTTATTTAATTTCTTCACTGTACCTTGTCCTATAACCCCACAGCTATATGGGCTCCCTAAAATACACAAATCACTTCTGAATCCTTCCTTGAGACCTATAGTGTCTGGTAAAGGCTGGGTGACTAAGTCTATTTCTATATATTTGCAGAAAAAATTGAGCCAGTTTCTACCTGGTTGTAGAAATATATTAAAAGACACAACAGATTTTATTTTGAAATTATGAAACTGGTATGATACTTTAGAAGGAAAAGAATTACATCAAGGTGAATATTGGTGATGTTGGATATAATGCCACTATTTACAGTTATTCCTAATGAGGACGGAATACAAGCTATAAAGGAATTCTTAGTAAGGATGTGATGTCAGCAAGGGAGATAGAGAATATTTGTGCATTACTGGATATAGTTTTATCTATAAATATCTTTTTATAGTGAGTTTTACTTGCAGTTGACTGGGGTAACAATGGGGACATCTGTGGCTAACACATATGCCAACCCCTTGTTCTCCATCAACGGGAGACTAAATATATATGTGGTGCTTTAAAGGATTTGAATCAGAAGGTCTGCTTGTATCAACATTTTGTTGATGACTGCTTTATCATCTGGAAAGGAACAGCTAATGAACTACATGAATATATGGATTATTTGAACAATACTACTACCTTTCTTAAATTTAAGATGGAATATTCTGAAACTGTTATTGTATTTTTCGATCTACAATTAGAGTTAAAACATGGTAGTCTAGAGACCAATATTTATAGGAAGCAGGTACATGCTGGGAGGTATATTAATAGATGTAGTATGCATGTTCCACATGTTTTTAAAGAAATAATGATAGCACAATTTAATAGGGTCAGTAGGTTAAATACAGACGATTCTGTCTTCTTAACACAGTTAGAAGATTTGAAGAATGAATTTTTAATGAGTGGTTATGAGCATCAACAAGTGCTACGGATAAGTGAGAGAGTTACAAAGGAGAGAACATTGACACTTAAACCTATCTTTAGGGTGAAATATGACTATATCAGTTCTAAAATAAACATTACATCAAGAATTGAGAAAATTAGATATGTTATGACATGCAATGTTAGAACACCTCTTGTGAAACAAATTATAGAGAAGAACTGGCTAATACTAATGACTTCATCTGAAGTTAAGGAAATACTAGACCCTAAGACATACTTCTCATATAGGAATTTGAGAAATTTGAAAAGTAAATTGTGTTATAAAGACTTTAACTCCAAATACACATCACAGCTAGAAATGAGGATTGGTACTTTTAATTGTATGGACTGTTCCTGCTGTACTGATATTCTAGGTAAAGGTAGTGACATTTTTCAACACCCCACCACAAATGTGGTCTATAATTTTAAGGTGACAGCTAATTGTACCAGTGTCAATGTGGTTTACTTGGCAACTTGTGTCAAATGTCCCTCTTTCTATGTGGGTAAAACCACAAGAAAGTTAAAGGAATTAATTATAGAACACAAATCAGATATATGAAGGAATAATGTGAAGAACGCATTAAGTAAACACATTATGAGCACTAACATTAGTCATAAGTTTAAATTTAGAGTAATAGATGTAGTTTGTAGAAACTTATGGGGAGTGATTTGAATAATGTGCTTGAGACCAAAGAATATGAGTGGATATTATGATTAGCTGCAGATGTCCCACCTGGCCTCAATACTGCTATAACTTTAAAACCTATTTTGGTAAAGTTGCAACAAATTAAATACTGAATTTTTAGAGTGTTTTGTATAGAGTGTTATATTTATACTTATTTTATATTGTACATAAGAGTATATTCATGTAAGTTTTTGTTATAAAATATTAGATATATCGTTATACAGTGTATTATATTGTGTGTTTTTACATACTACCACATGATTGGCTGGCTGTAGTCATGTGATATATTTTGCTTCCATTTAAAAATCTGATTGCATTGAGTTCAACTGTGTTTTAGTATTGACAAAGGGTGTAGACCCGAATGCATTGCTCTGTTGAATAAAGAAGTTTTTCTTGACATTGGAATTTCTGTTAATGGGATTCTTCCCTGGAGGAACAAAATGATTTTTGATGAAGTACATACTAGGGAGGAAATACAAAAGTTTGTCCAACAAAAAGTAAGTTGTGAAACAGAAGGAGATTCTGCTTCTTGTTCTTCTGGTAATAAATACCACAGAGGTACTGTACCTGTGAAATCCTTTCAATTTTTTTCAATGGAAAATGTTGGAGAGAAGAAGGGAGCACAAGAGTTGACTAAATGAATCAAGAGTACACTGGAAATGAAGCAGCGACAGGATTTTACAATGCAATAATTATATTTGTGAAATATGGCAAAGCAAGAAAATCTGGAAATATTGGACTTTTTCAGAATTTGTTGGACTTGTGGAAGACTCTAAAGCATATGCCCTACTTCATTTCATTAATGTTCAGAAAAATGCTTTGGGGAGGGGGAAGGGGTGGGAGAAAGTTAACTGTAAGTAAATATTTTTTTTCCTTAAATAGTACTGATTTTTGTGGCATGTGGTTTTCTTTACATGGTATAATGTACATTTTTTTCAGTTATTTTTAAGTGTAATGGGAATTGTAAACAGGTGCTGTTGTTCTTATTATTTTCTTTCTCCCTTCTTCTCCCTTTCTTCATGTTCAGTTTTAAGAAATGTAGGCACAGCAATGTAACAAAAAACCTGGTTAAAAAGCATGACTAAAGAAAAAAATAATGTGCTTTTTCTCATTCTTGCATGTGGGAATGACTGGATTAAAGACATTAGATTGATTTAGTAAGAAGTTTTAAAAGAGCTCAAGTAAATGAAAAAGAACATTGAATATTATGAAATGTTTTTCTAGCAAAAACATTTATGCTCAGTAACTATTCTGCAGCTGGTATTCATGTTTCCATGGAAACAATATCATAAAGAGAAACTGGCTGCCCGGTTCTCATGTCTCCATAGAGACAATATAATAAAGAAAAAAATGACTACCGTCTGATGGAAAGTGACTATTTTAGGGGAAAAAAAGAGAAATTGGCTAGGAGATAATGATGTATGAAATCATTCAGGGTTTTTCCCAAGGTAGATAATGTTCTCTGAAAGCATTCATGGACTTCCCAAGGTTGTTAATGTTCTCTGAAAGCATTCAGGGGTTTTCCTAGCTGGGAGAGCTATAAAGATAACACACAATGAATCAGCACTTAGTAGAAGCACGGACTGCACCATGTGTCTTAGCATGGATAACCTTTTTTAAGTTAACTCAAGTCTATGAGTGTGGCTGTCAGTTTGGGACTTTTGTTCCTATTAGAAAGATAAAACTTCAGTATTTGAAGGTGTACATAGCTTTGTCTGTTAGTAGGTTTATAGGTTTTAGGGGGGTATTTGGGGTGTGTTTTTTATTTTTTGTTTGAGGGCTTCAGTAAAACAAAAAGTTTTATAAGATGTGAAATGATCTCAAATGGATATGACAAGAAATATGTGTATAAAAATTCTACCTCCCAAAGAGTGTATGCATGTAACACAAAAGCTGGAACTAGACATTTAACAAAAAAGGTGTTATACATCAAAGGTAGGAATAATAACTTTGAAATGCAATGATGCTTTCTGTAATGTCTTTAAATGCAAATGGCCTCATAGATAAATACAAAAAAGAAGTATTGAATTATATTAAAAATGTAGAATACAAATAATTTTGTTACAGGAGACACACTTAGAAGGAACCGAACGTGAATTTGATAAAGAAAGGTTTTCAGGATGGTTATTCTCCGGAATACCTGGGCCAAAGGGAAACAGAAGTACTTATATTAACTGCAAGAGGAACTCCAATAATGATAGAAGAAGATAAAAAAAAAAAAGAATAATTGCATATTTATAGTGCTAAGGGGATACTTGCAAGAGAGGCAAATTTCACTGGCAAGTATTTACATTCCACCTAAAACTGCTATAATGAAGCTTAAGAAAATTCTGGGAGAAAAATTCAGTTTTCAGCAAGGAATATTAATTATAGGTGCAGACTGGAATTTGATTTTCAGCAGTGAAGATGTGTCTGGTGGGGCTGAGAAGGAAGAATACAACAAAGGAGGGTAGATTTTTGAAGACATTTATGAAAATATTTGTCATGGCAGAAGTGAATTCAGTAATAGGAGTTCAGAGTGAATTTACATATTATTCCCCAAAATATAAAAAACTCTGAAGGCTAGACAGAATTTACATTTTACAGGAACATGTGCATTTAATTGAAGGTCTTGATACTCACCCAAATAACTATTTCAGATCATGCACCAATAATACCTAAAATAAAAGCACAGGGTAGTGATGTAAAAATGAAACATTAGCACTTTTTCCACCTATTTGTTGAAAAAAGAGGAATTTAATGAATAGGTAGTGGAGATTATTCAGAAGCTGTTAGAGAAGATAGAAGTTTCTTCTGAAAATATAGCTTGGGAGTGGGATAAAATTAAGGTGGAGTTTAAGAATGGGGTGGAAACAAAATAAAGGGAAATATGGTTAAGAAGTAATGAGAATTATTCAGAGGGACTGACAAATGTTAAAATATTGCAGAATAGGGGAAATCTCACAGGATAAGAAGAGGATCAACTGCAGAATACTAGACAGAAAATAAGGGATTGCCTTGATAATATGCACAAGTTTAGAAAGGTTCCTATTAAGCAACTGTTTTTGATAATAACACTAGAGCACAAAAACTTTTAGCACAATGACTCAGGCAACAGAAAGTAGAAAGGGCTGTCACCAAACTTAGGAAGCCTGAAACAAGGAAGGTAACAAGAGATCCTGTAGAGGTATTAGAAATATTTCAGAAATTCTATGAATGTCTCTATAAATCAGAGAAATATGAAAATCAAGAAAAGATACAAATAGAAATGTTTATAGAAGAATTAAATATGCCAAGGTTAGAGGTAAATGAGGCTCAATTCCTAATGGTTAGGATAAGAGGAGATGAGATAAAAATTGTGATATATAACCAATCTACAGGAAAGTCCCCAGGAATAGATGGTATTCCTGTAGAAGCTTGGAAGCTAGGAGGAAAAAAATGATAAAGGTCTGGACGGTTTTGTTTAACATTATTTTAAGAAAAGGAGAAGTACCAACATTCTGGAAGAAAGCAGTTATAGGTGTAATACCTAAATAGGGTAAGGATCCATCAGATCCAACTTCATACAGGCCCATTCCATTACTAAACCAGGATTATAAAGTGTTCATGTCTATAATGGCTAAAAGAATGGCAAAGATAATGCCATAACTGACAGATATGGATCAGTGTGGTTTTGTGGAGGGACAACATTAACAGAACAATGATGATCCAGAAGGAAGCAGAAAGTAAGAAAATACCATTGTTGTTGGGTCTTGAGCCAGAAAAAGCATTTGGCAGAGTAAGTTGGGACTTTATGAGCAGGGAAATGGAAGCATTTGCATTTCCTGAAAAAATATAAGGCTGATTAGGAGGATATATAAGGGATCTGAGGTGAAAATTAAAGTGGGTGGGTCCGCTCTGATAATTTCTGCTTGAGCAGAGGAACCAAGCAGGGGTGTCTTCTTTCCCCTTTCTTATTTGCATTATATTTAGAACCATTGGCAAAGAATATAAGGGACTCAGAAATCCAGGGATATAATATGATAGTGAAGAAAAGCTTGCTTTATTTGCAGACAATATTATTTTATACCTGACAAAACCAGAGAGACTTTGTAGTGTTATTGGACATTTTGAGACAGTTTTACATCTTTTCACAATACAAAATTAATGAAGCTAAAACAAAGGCAACAGTGGTAAATTATGTACCCACACACAAATTGGTTCAGAAATATCCATATTTATGGGGACATGATAAAATTAAGCATTTAGGAGTATGAATTAAAATGATTCTTTTGTGGCATAAGGATATGTGGGAAGAGACTGAACAAAGATAATACAAAAAATGAGAAAATGGAAGCCTTGTTACATGGATATGGATAATATGATACAAGCAGTTAAAATGTTTTTAGTCCCTTTAGTCTTATACACAGGTCAGGCATATTTTTATCCACCAAAAGAGAAGTTGTGGATAGCAATTAATAAGGAACTGAAGGACTTGATCTGAAAGAGGAAGACAGCAAGAGACAAGTGGGACAAGATGATTTTTCCAGTAGAACAAGGCAGATTGGGATTACCCAATTTGAATGGGGTATTGCAGAGCTACACAGTTAAAACTCCTATACATAACACAAGCAGAAAATTATATTTCTAAGTGGAAACGGATGATGATGAAACAGGGGGAATCTCCAGAAACAAGGAGAGACTGAGATTTTGGATGCAGGCCTATAAGGAGAATAACAATAATCAGACAGAATATTATATCCATAAAGTAGCAGAAAGTATTCTAAGAGCTAAGCCAACACTGGATTGGAGAAAGGAAATTCTGCCAGTAGGGGTGACTGCTATTAGAGATAAGATAATAGGCATGAGGGTGCTGGAATTTACTGGAGAAAACTTGCAAAGAACCAAGGTATTGTGAGCAAATAACCAAAGGGGGAACAATGATAGAATGGGAAGAGACCAAGAATTTATTTGGACTGCAGGTTAGTAACTGCCTTCTCTATCAGGGATTGATATCAGAGTATAGCGAAAGAAAAAGAAATAGTGGGTCCTAAACGAAAGACCAGCACTGACAGAGTTTTTATTAGACTCTAGAACAGAAGCGACCATTAAAAAGGAATAATTAGTAGAGCAAATAAAATATTGCATGATAACTATAAGAATTTATCAGAGGAGGGTGGAAAGGATCGGGAAGAGAGGTTGGGTAAGCAATTCACAAAGAAACAATGGGAGGACATATGCATGTCTCTCAAATATGCAACAAATTGTAGAAGATTTAGGATTTTTGTCTGGAAATGTTTTTAGAAATATTTCTACACCCCACATAGACTCCAGAGAATTTTTCCTCAGGCAGAGAGAAAATGTTGCAGGTGAGTTGGGGAAGAAAGAGGTAATTGGGAACATATTTTCTGGGAGTGCAGTCAACTGGTGCACTTTAAGGATTCCCTGTGGGATGCATTGCCAGAGAAGCTGGGTGGGCAGATTGGTCTGATGAGGGAGATGATTTATCAGAGCTATAATACAGAATCGGAATTGCTTAGGCATAGTAAGGCCTTGCTGTGTCTAATAATGGTGGCTGCCAAAAAAGCAATTACTAGAAAAAGGAAATCAAAATTTAAAACAACTATACTAGAAGTAGTGAATATAGTAACAGAGATAAAACAACTTGAATTAAGATCTTTAGAAAAGGATAGCAGCAAACTACATAGGAAAAAAATAGAAATCGTGGGAACAATACATACAAGGGAGGAATGAGGTTTTAAAGGTGGCAGGACTTAAATGAGCTACGTAATGTTCGACTGAAAAGATTGGGTAGATCATAAGTGATGACTAATGTTTGCAACTGGGAGTGTGTCAGTATGGTTTGTGATGTAAAATGCTTGGAACTAGGATTGTGTTGGTGTGGTTTGTTTTCATCTGTATAAATGTATGATTGCCTATGTAGTAAGAGATGGTTTAATAAAGATGTTTCTTGTTTAAATAATGCAGGAATTAAATAATTTATGTTATGTTGCTTAGGTTATATGATATATAGCAATATATGTGAAGTATAATGTTTGTCATGTTACTATAGTTTGATTACTTTTATATAAATGCAAGTTTGTCTATGTCACAAGTGATAATTCAAAAGGTGATTGGAAAAAAATAGCATGAATTAAACCATGATCCAGACCCAGTAAACTACTCTTCTCTAAGAAAAAATGAGGAAGAGTAGATATATGTTTAGTTTTTGGTTTCTTTTTTGACAGGAAAAATAAGGATAACAGCATTACTAATGGCAGCAGCAGCTTCCCCAGGGATAGGCACAACATTTTGACCAAAGAGGGAACAGTGGCTCTCCCTTGCCCAGTAAGTGGACCCCAACAGCCACAGAGGATGTAGATAACCCCTCGGTCCTTAATGGCTGCAGGTGCCACACCACAGAGATCTGGAGTAAAAGATGAGTCATCTGAGGAATAAGCTATGGCCACAGCCGAGTTATCCACATGCAGCTGAGGCAAATTGCTGGCCTGTTATGGCAGCAAAGGCTGTTTGCTTAACTTTTTCCTTTGTGACCGAAATAAGGACTGACTGTTGGACAGGTGGTTTGGTCCATGGTCAAGCTGAAAATAGTGTCTCTTTCCTGGGGAAAACAAGCAGCAAAGAGCCAGTAAAAAGTTTAAATCTATAAAAGTAACTTTTTTCAAATAAGAACACAGTAAAAACACACTTTAAAACAGTCTGCCCCCAAAAGTAAAATAAACATAATTTCTGCACAGATAAAATAGTTTTCAATTACTTTAAATAACTTGTAAACTGACTGGAAAAATGTGAGCTTTCGCTTAAAAGTACAGTTAAGTCTCATGACAGTCTGTTAAAACAAAAACAACTAGTTTAAAATAGGTTTCCTATACAGGAAAATAGAGTAAAACATTTTTTTTAATGTGGAAGGTTTATCCCCAAAGTGAACTTATCTGCACTGCAAATTAATATCACAATCCAATGATCCTTGTAAGCCAGAAGACGAGTGCTCTCTCTTCAACAGGAACTTTCTGAAGGACTTGGTACCCAAACCTGTCTTTTTAGTCAGCTCATCTCAAGTTGACCGATGGACATGCATGGATGCTGGCCGGCTGTTTATCCATGGCAGGATATAACCCATACAGTGAAGGCTACTGCAGCAGTGATCAGTATGATGATCATCTGATAGTGTGAACCAGGCACAATGAATCTCAACTATCCTGAAGCAATGATTAATGAGGATAGTACAGTTGTGCAAAATCATACCAGAACATTAAATGTCCTTCTCTTCACTTTTGCAGTATTTTTTACAACAGGGATCCCCTGCCTAGGGCATCCCAATGTCCAGCCACTATACCAAAGCCTTTATGTTGTAATGGGTACGCTGTACTTCACAAGTATGCTCCCCATGCATGGCATAGGGTATAAAGATCATAGGATCATAAAAGGTTACTAGGCTTAGTAGGGGCCCTTACAAACCTAGCCAAGTTCAACCTGTGTTCCCAAGGGTGTCTGGTTCAAGCAGACACTAAAATCAGCCCCTATTGCCCCTCTCCAAGAGGAACACAGGTGGAACCTCCAGGGTGAATTTCCAGTTACCCATCCAATTGTCCAAATTATGCTTAAATAGGGCCAATGAGGGGCTTTGTTTTACATTAATAGGAAGCTTGTTCCAAAGGTGGGGCAACCTCTGTGAGACAAATCTGTCTCTACATCAAATTCTCCTGATGTCACATACCAGGTTAAGTTACTTTGAGTGAGTGATCCATGCTCCAATTGACTTGCGAATATGCAGCATGCCCATTAAAGGTGGGTCAGAAATTGCTCTATATGCAAGGCAGTCTATATGATGCAAAGCAAAATGACAATTATTTCAGTCTGTCCGCATAATACAGATCTTGAAGACCATGAATTTTCTTTGTAAGGAACCTTTATGGGCTCTCCATAGGTTCATAGGTTCATAGGTTTATACCAGGCTATCTGCCCTAAGGCATTTATAAGCCTAGCCCAAAGTTATGTGGCTTACGCCACCCCTTATGTTAGAAATAATGTGCCCATTAGTTTGTTGTGCCTCTGTCCAGCAGTGACAGAGATGATTCCCGGGGTAAACCTATGATCTCCCATCCACCAGTCAAGATTTCTCTTGAACAGAGCCAACGAGGTGCTCTGCCTCACATGGACCGGGATTTTATTCCACAGCATGGGGCGTCTCTGGGTGATAAATCTATCCATCCAGCATGTCCTATTTATATCCGTGCTAAGGTTTAAGTCACTTGCTCTAGTGGTTCTGGTGGATTTGGATTTTTTGAGGTGGAGCATGTCCATTAATTCCGAGTTGGTCATGGCCTTGCATGTCAGGCACAGGTCACCTCTGAGCAGATGGTATGCAACTGAATAGAGTTGGAGTTTCTTCAGTCTGGCAGTATATGACAGGTTTTGGAGTCCCTTTATCCTTTTGGTGAGGAACTTTTGGGGTCTCTCCAATTGCTGAAGGTGTCGGGTGAGATACATCCTGAATGGGGCATTGTACTCGATCATTGGTCTGATAAGTGAAGAGTACAGGGGAACAATGACCTCACTTGATCTGGATGTGAATTCCTTCATGATCAGATGGGCAATGTAGAAGGTCTTTCGAACCACTTTAGCAACGTGAGTGTCAAACGAGAGGCCACTGTCAACCTGGGTGCCCAGGTCCCTGATAACCTGTTCCGTGCTTAGTGGGTTGCCACCTATGTGGTAGCTTGGGGGTACCTTTTTTTTCCTGAAGGGTATGACCATACACTTTTGCATTTAACTTCAGGCCATGGCTCTGGCACCAGCTATCAGTTTCCGTGAGACCCCTCTGAAGGATGTCTGTGTCCGATGTACTATCCACTATGGCACCCAGTTTGCAGTCATTCGCAAACTTTGTCAGCCATAGTCCTCCTATGTTTGCCTGTACTTCTGAGAAGTAGATGCCGAACAATAGGGGGCCAAGGACTGAGCCCTGTGGGACACCACTTGTAACCGGCTTGGAGTCTGACATGGCTCCAGCAACTCTAACCCTGTGGGTTCTGTCCTTTAGCCAGTTTGCAACCCATCTTGTGACATATAGGTCTACATTTAAGCTGGAAAGTTTCAATATGATACCCGAGTGGGGTATTGTGTCGAAAGCTTTTGCAAGGTCAAGGTAGGCTGTATGGACTGCCTTTCCCTCATCAATGGCCTTGGTAACTGTTTCGAAAAAGTCGACCAGGTTCAAAAGGCAAGATCTGCCCTTGACAAAGCCAAACTGGGTTGGGTCCAAGGTCTACAAGTCCCCTATGTCCTTGTTTGTGAGATCCATTATGATCCTCTCCATAGCTTTGCAGACCAGGCTTGTTAAGCTTATGGGGTGGTAATTACCAGGGTCCGTAGAGGCACCACCTTTGTGGAGTGGGACCACAGTTGCCGTACACCACTCCTTGGGCACATATCCTGTGGTAAGGCTAAGATTAAACAGCTGCCTTATGTGCGGGTTTAGTTCTTCATTGAGTTCATGTAGCACACAGCCGGGGACACCATCCGGTCCCATTGATGCTGTGTTTTTAGCTTTAGAGAGAGCAGCTTTCACCGCATTTGAGATGTCTGGGAGGCTACACTCTGTTGGGATAGTTATCTCTCCTTTGGGGAGAGGGGTGAAGTTTGCGCTGAACCTATCTGCCAGTATGTTGGCAATGTCTGTGGGCTCAGTGATTTTTATATCATTTTGGACTAATTCTGAGCATATCTGGGAGTTTCCACCCAGGTTTCTGACATAGCTGAAGAAGGCCTTATGACTGTCTTTTGAATCTATGGCAATTTTTTTTTCAAAGTTGGCCTTTGATGATTTTATGAGGGATCGTAGTTTCTTGCTAGTACTGATCAAAGATGCCTTCCCTTTTTGGGATTTTGCTCTATCATGTAATAGCTTTCTCCTCTTATTGTAAAGTTTGTTTATGGCTGGGGTCCACCAGACTGGACGTTTGCCCTTGGTGGAAAGAGTCTTGGTTTTATTTGGGATTGCCTGATCCATGCAGTCCTGAAGGTGTTCATAGAAGGCATTTGTAAGGGCTTCCGTAGCTTGGGTTGTGGTTTCCAATGGCTCGCGGGCCTTGAAGGATGCCACACCTGTCTTGAGTAGTGTGAAGTTTGCTTTAGAGAAGTTCTTCACTGTGGTCTTTTTTGTTTGGGGTGGGGGCGGGATGTGGATTTCTAGTGAGATTAGTTTATGATCTGATCTCACCAAAGAGGGATATACTTCCGGTGTGGAGCATTTTGTCCCCATGTTTGTGATGATGAGATCTAGTATATTTTCTCCTCTTGTGGGGACGGTGACTAGTTGTTCCATGGCATTTGAATTTATGAACTCCAGGAACCTTTGGGCTAGAAAGTTGGGGCTTGAGTAATGTTCCCAGTCTATATTCGGGTAGTTGAAGTCACCCAATATGATGGTGTTTGGTGATACATGTATACCCTCCAGTGTCTTCAGGAAGGCTGTGTGGGTTTCCTGAGTTTGAGAGGGTGGCATGCTACAAATTGTAGAGCAGTTTTGCCTATGGTTAATTGCACCTGGATGGTTTCCGATGCTTCGTGCGTAGCCACCAACCTGGAGGTGTGGGTATCCTTGATGAATATGGATACACCCCCTCCTTTTGTGGTATGGTCCGGGTTTTGGGGCCGGAACGCATGATATGAGGTAAAACCTGATAGTGCTGGGGTGCTCTCAGGAGCCTTGAACCAGGTTTCAGTCACAGCACAGACATCGATGTTCTCCATACTGAGAAGGGCCTCGAGTGCGTGCATTTTGAGATTTAGACTTCTGGCATTGAGCAGCATTACCCTTAGTTTCTTCCCGTTTTTGTTTTCTAGGGTGGTAGGTTTAGAATTTGAGCCTTGCCTAAAAAAGGCACTATGGGGGTGGCAAGAGCCTTAGCCAATATCCGGAATCCCAGGGGTGACAGGTGCAAGCTGTCCCTTGCGAAGCAGCGTGGCTTGTCAAGCATGTCATCCCAGAATGACACCAGAAATTAAGCCAATTGTTAAAGCTGATCATCTTGTCACTATATTGTGGAATCATTCGTGGTGAAGGAAGGATACTGCTCTGGGTCAGGGTCATACCTGCCTGGGCTACATAATCAGAGAGCTCCTCTATGTCTCTTTTCATGTAGTCCAGGGAGGTACGTCTCAGGTCGTTCACACCAGCATGGACAATGACAGTGTCATACTTGTACTTGCCGTGGAGTGATCTGAGTGCTTGTGTTATGTGGTGGATTCTAGCGCCCGATAGGCAGCTTACCATGACCTTCTCCTTGTTCAGCCTGGTGAGTGGGACGTCAGTGTGTCTGACTATGGAGTCACCTATGACAAGTATGTTTGGTGTTGTATTTGGCCTTAAGGGCAGTGACTGCTTTGCACACTGATTTTGTTTTTTATGTGTTGTTTGTGTGGTGTCTTGAGTTTGCAGTTGCTTGGGTGTCTGCTTTGGAGGCCTTTGCTGTTTAGGTAAATTTTTACTCAGAGCCTCCAAGTATGTCTTAGTGTGTTTATGTGTTTGATTCAGTGGTGTGGTTGAGTTATGTGAGACTTGTATTGTGGTGTGTGTAGTTGCCTTCTCCTCCTGCCTGGTCTTGCCAGTCCTGAGTTGAGAGAGCTCAGCCTCCAGTTTGGCTAAATAGCTGCATCTCTCACAAGTGTTAGTGTTATGTGGGAGGAGGAGGGGGTTGTCCGTGTACATGAGGCAATTGTAACATTGCCTCAGAATTCCCAGATTCACCAACTGGGCAGGAGAGGACGCCAGCATCTGACCCTTCGACATGCTAGAAAGAATTATGAGTTGGTATGAGACAGAAAAGTAGAGGGCTTAGCAGGGAAGTGGGCACTCCTTGGGGGTTTTGCAAGTAAGGGATTTGTATAATATAGGAGTGCTTGACCTGCAAAGAAAATGCTTATAAGACAAGGGATATGCTTTTAAGACAAGTGCTGAGCTTTTGAGAAGAAAAAGCAATTAGGAACAAGTGCTGCTTTTAGTGAAGGTGTAAACTGTTTAGGTTCCTAACAGAGCAGTTCTAAGGGAAAAATTGAAGAACAGACTTTATGGAGCCAGAAAAAGTTTAACCTTGTTAAACCGGCGCTGCCCGATGCTGCTCTAGTGGCAACTCCGCGCTAAATCTCGCTAAAGCACGTTAAGGCGTGCTTGATAGCAAGGGCTGGAAAGAAGCAGGAATAGACCCAAAATGGACAATAAAACTACAGTTTCAAGTCAGTAACCATTCCTACGGGGGGCAGGGAAGCTGCTCAATGTTATTCACTGCCACTGATCAACAGAGAGACTTTCCTTTAGCCCAAGCAAAAATGGCCTCACAGAAACTTACAAACAGTTCAGGAACAGCAAGCCTGTAACTGAACTTTTTTAAATCTCAGAAAAGTGGGGAAAAAGCAAGATTTTTTTTTGTTTTTCTTTTTTCAGAGATAGCAGAGGTTCACAAGTAATATCAAGTTATAACAGTGCAGTAAATGACCCCACACAAGAGTGCTAGGTCAAGGACAGAAAATATGCAAGTTTTGAGAAAAAACGATTTAAAATTAAGTGCAAACAGGAAATTCAGTAAACAACTTTTGATTGTGCTCTAAATACAGCTACTAATGCAGAAATCAAGTTTAACAAGCCAGAAAATGCTCAAACTAGGCAGCTATGCAGAAAAACTTAGCAAATAAACAGAGAAAAAATACTTAAAATCTCAAAAGTGGCTCCCTTCTTCTCTCAGAATTTTCTCCTCTTGGTGGGTGCTTCACCAACAGCCAACAAGCCTGAAAAGACACCAAAACCACGAGGCAACTAGGTTTTAAGAGAGGAAGATGAAGGAGTTTTGGAAATGACCCCTGTTGGCCAATAAAACTACAGTTTCAAGTCAGTAACCACTCCTACGGGGGGCAGGGATGCTGCTCAATGTTATTCACTGCCACTGATCAACAGAGAGACTTTCCTTTAGCCCAAGCAAAAATGGCCTCACAGAAACTTACAAACAGTTCAGGAAACAGCAAGCCTGTAACTGAACTTTTTTAAATCTCAGAAAAGTGGGAAAAAGCAAGATTTTTTTTGTTTGTTTTTTCAGAGATAGCAGAGGTTCACAGGTAATATCAAGTTATAACAGTGCAGTAAATGACCCCACACAAGAGTGCTAGGTCAAGGACAGAAAATATGCAAGTTTTGAGAAAAAAACAATTTAAAATTAAGTGCAAACAGGAAATTCAGTAAACAACTTTTGGTTGTGCTCTAAATACAGCTACTAATGCAGAAATCAAGTTTAACAAGCCAGAAAATGCTCAAACTAGGCAGCTATGCAGAAAAACTTAGCAAATAAACAGAGAAAAAAATACTTAAAATCTCAAAAGTGGCTCCCTTCTTCTCTCAGCGTTTTCTCCTCTTGGTGGGTGCTTCACCAACAGCCAACAAGCCTGAAAAGATGCCAAAACCACGAGGCAACTAGGTTTTAAGAGAGGAAGATGAAGGAGTTTTGGAAATGACCCCTGTTGGCCAATAAAACTACAGTTTCAAGTCAGTAACCACTCCTATGGGGGCAGGGAAGCTGCTCAATGTTATTCACTGCCACTGATCAACAGAGAGACTTTCCTTTAGCCCAAGCAAAAATGGCCTCACAGAAACTTACAAACAGTTCAGGAAACAGCAAGCCTGTAACTGAACTTTTTTAAATCTCAGAAAAGTGGAAAAAAAGCAAGATTTTTTTTTTGTTTTTGTTTTTTCAGAGATAGCAGAGGTTCAGAGGTAATATCAAGTTATAACAGTGCAGTAAATGACCCCACACAAGAAAGGACAGAAAATATGCAAGTTTTGAGAAAAAAACTATTTAAAATTAAGTGCAAACAGGAAATTCAGTAAACAACTTTTGGTTGTGCTCTAAATACAGCTACTAATGCAGAAATCAAGTTTAACAAGCCAGAAAATTGCTGCAGGTGTTGGGAAAGGAACATACCAAAGGAAGCACTGTACTCTGTTATTGGCCTGATGAGGAAAGAGTACGGGGGGGGGGGTTTGTAACCTCTTTTTTTCTGAACAAAGGCCCATGAAAAGTAGGTACAACTGGCCAAAAATTGGGACTCTGATTAACATAAAATTTGTGTACATAAACATGTAACCCCACCCACTGCAGCAGAGTTATGGGATACCAACATGAAGCTTGACGTCACTAAATCATTTCTTCCTTTATTTTTTATTTTATTTTATTTTACATTTGTTTACCGGGGAGATCCGACTGGACAGAGCTGTCCGTTTTCAGCAGAGGCCCGGGGAGAAAAGCTCCAGAACAGTTGCTAACATACCATACATAATATATCTACACATTCAGTTATAAAAATATAGCAGACAATAACATATGATTGCATAAGATATTTACATAAGCATAGTGGTTTAGACATACAATTAAAAGTATAGCAGGTAGTAACTTTTGATTGTTGTTTGTACAGTATGTTTAGTAGAGATAATCTTGATGATGTACTGAAGATAAGACAAGAAAGGAAAAATTAAAAAGGAGAAGAATATAGACAAGTTCGTATGAGGTGCATTGACATGTCAAGGGAAAACTTTTCAACTTAGTCTATGGGAGAGTTAGTGGGTATAGATGGGACAGTGGGGAGTAGGCGACAGTGAGTTGGTAAGTAATGTGTGATAATATACAGTGCATCTCTGGGAATTTTAAAGAGGTTGGATAGTGGGTAGGGGAAAAGAGTTTGAATACGTCATCCAGGCGCTAGGCGGTTACAAGTAATGTGTGATAATATATAGTGCATCTGTGGGAGTTTTAAAGAGGTTGGATAGTGGGTAGGGGAAAGGAGTTAGAATGTGTCAGGCAGGTGCTAGGCAGTTACAAGTAACATGTTGTAATATATAGTGCATCTGCGGGAGTTTAAAAGAGGATGGATAGTAGATAGCGAAAAGGAGTTAGAATATGTCAGCCAGGTGCTAGGCAGTTACAAGTAATGTGTGATAATATATAGTGCATCTGTGGGAGTATTAAAGAGGAGGTTGGATAGTGGGTAGAGGAAAGGAGTTAGAATGTGTCAGCCAGGTGCTAGGCAGTTACAAGTAACGTGTGATAATATATAGTGCATCTGTGGGATTTTTAAAGAGGAGGTTGGATAGTGGGTAGGGGAAAGGAGTTAGAATATGTCAGCCAGGTGCTAGGCAGTTACATGTCCAGTAGTTGTTTAAGTGGGAAATAAGCTGTTTTTTGAGGATGGTTTTATTAGGTTGCACCCTGATTTGTAGTGGTAGGGAATTCCAAGTCTTGGCAATGTTGCTAGAATACAGGGAGTCATCAGAGCTGTAATGGCTTTTGTAGATTGCGATTAGTGCCTTGTTAGTGGATCTAAGCTCTCGGTTATTAGAGTAGAGGATGATCAGGTCTTGTAAGGCTGGAGTTTTGTCAGGTTGGTACAGTATTTCGTGAGCTAGAAGAAGTTGGTTTAGAGCTAAGGTGTTAGGGAGTTCAAGCCAGGAAAGCTGTTTTAGGGCCTTACAGTGGTGGGTGAGGTAGGAGGAGTTTGTGGCAAATTTTGATATTTTGTTGTAGCATACTGACAGCTTGTTTAAATTGCTCTTGTTTAGATTAATTAGGACAGGAGAAGCCTACAGTAAGGTAGAGAGAAGATGTGAACGAGTTAGGGTAACTTTACTGTCGCTGGTTAGGAAGTTTTTACATCTGTAAAGAGTACCTAGTTTTTTGTTGATTTTGGTTATTGTATGAGCGATATGTTTGTCAAATTTCATATTATTTTCAGTAATGAACCCTAGTAATTTGGTATGTGTGACGAAGGAGATAGGGGTATTAACTAATGCAGAAATAGAGAACAGGGGAGTTGGTGCTGCTGCTTTGGAAGGATGCAAAAGCATAATAATAAATAATGGAAAACATTTGAATTTCAAACTTTATATCCCTTAGAAAATACATAATAAGGCTTTGTTCAGATTTCTTGCTTGAGAGATTGAGAGGTATAATTACAAACGTTACAATATAACAAAATATGGTAGGGAGTCTGTACAATGTCACTGACGTATGTACATTTTAACGTATCTATCAATAAACTGGAAAAGACCATATCAAAACACAATTAAACAGACTTATTTAAATATTCAAAAGCTTTTTTAATGAGATTATGGATTACTTAATTAAAAGCCCAGACTTGCAATGCAACTTGCAAACATGATTACCTTCAACAAACAAAAAACTACTTTTTTCATTTTTATAACAGCAAACATTATTATGATGCTTAGCTCTATGTTTTTATGCACTTAACAAGATCCAGCTTTAAACAAGCAGGCTCACAAAAATTAGTTTTAATAAGTTGAAGTCTACAGACATGAATCATGAAGATCACTGTGAAAATTCAACTGGTGCCAACATTTTTTTAAACTTTAAATATTAATATTATAGGAACAAAACATCTGTTTTTTTACATCAGAAGAGAAAAGAAGGGGAAAAAAACAGTTACATCTAACATCTGTTTTGTAGGTCTATTTACCACATAATGGAAAATACTTTTTGTCTTTTCCCTGTTAGGGGTTGCCACAGTGGAACTCCGGTCTGCTAATGATGGGCAGCACATTTTTATGGTGCTGAATTGCCAGCCCGGCGCCCAACCTTCAGCAAAGGCACACCCATTCACGCATGTCTTTCGGAGGCCACTCGACCACGTGATGGACATGCAGACTCCACACAGAAGGCACTCCAGCTGAGAATCGAATAGAAGAACCTCTTGCTGTGAGGCAACAATGCTGCTGCTGCACCACCGCGGCTTACATAATGGAAAATACTAATACAGCTAAATGATAGAGCAATACATTGTACGTGTTTGTAGATCATCATGCGCTCACAAGCTCTCGCTCCCCCCAAACATTTTACTTATTTGTTAACCTGCATACCACTCACTTCTAAATATTAATATTCACAATGCCATTGAACTCAAAAAAAAATCACAGTGAATAGTGTGTAGTAGGTAATGCAATGCAACCCAAAACAGTTAATGACATTAAATCATTGCATAGACTTGGTTGATCTATTCAATAAGAGTACGGAGTGTATTGTAGTCTGTAGTCTTAAATCACTGCAGTAAAAGCTAGTACAAAAGGGCTACAGCTGTAGTGTTTTCCCTCCAAAAATACAGAGCACTACTAGTATGCTCTGCCAGTTCAAGACAGCACTACACATATAAAAAATGTTTGTATTTAAAGGCTTATTAGACTTCAAACTAATAGTAAATGTAGCTAACATGAAGAAATTGACCATTCAAACAGGGGTGATATGCTAGCTCTCTCTTATTTGAAAGAAGGCCCAAAGAAAAAAATACAGCTTGCACAATCTTCCGACTTAAAGCAAAAGTTTACCTCACTGTATAAAAGAAAATGCCAAGCCATTTCTCAACTATCAAAGGTCTTTGGAAGCAATTATTCATTTTCCTTTATAATAGATAATGTTAAATGTCTATAATATCAAGCCTGTCTTCATTAATGGGGCAAGCAAGAAACTCAAACCCTGGCCAGACTGTTGTATAAGTCAAAGTGCAGCTAGATTTCCCAGTTGCATAAAGATGACTACATTTACATTAGCAAGTAAGACGCCCAACAAGACCCTGCTACATTATTACCCAAAATACAAACTGTACCTTCCACGACAATTAATGACAAAAAAAATCCCCAGACAATACATTAGTATGTGCCTAAAATTATATGTGTGTGGGTGTGTTTACACACGCATACATAAACTCAACTGGATATGATAATGCTGACCAGACCACCTCTAATACACATCTAATCATAATAAAATTACATAGGTTCATAGGTAGGTACTAGGCTATCTGCCCGAAGGCATTTATAAGCCTAGCCAGAATGTGTTGGCTTTTGCCACCCCCTTAGATTAGTTCCCTGTGCCTCTGTCCAGCACAGCCACTGAAGTGATGCCCGGGGTAAACTTTCTGTTTCCCATCCACTCATCAAGGTTTCTCTTGAAGAGTGTTAGTGAGGAGCTCTGCCTAATGTAGATTGGAATCTTGTTTCAAACCATGGGAAGTCTCTGGGACAGGAATCTATCCCTCCAGCATGTACTATTTATTGTTGTGGTGAGGTTTAGATCCCTAGAGTGTGTGGCTCGAGGGGATAAGGTTTCCTTTAGGTGGAGCATGTCCATCAATTCTGGGTTGGACATGGCCTTGTATGTCAGGCAGAGATCAGACAGTCAAGAGGAGAAGAGAAATACTTGCATCACACCACCAGTCTCACAGAGACCCATTAAACCAGCACTGGCAAAAAAACACACATAAATACACGTAAACATACTCGGAGGCTCTAAATAAAAATCTGCAAAAGCAACAGAGACCTCCAAAGCAGACATCCAAGCAACCTCCACCCCCCAACACAAACAATGAAACGCATACTTCACAAAACCAGTGTGCCACACAATCACAGCCCTTAAGGCAAAATAACATACCCAACATACTAGTAATAGGTGACTCTATAGTCAGGCACACTAATGTCCCACTCACTAGACTGAATAAGGAGATGGTTACTGTTAGCTGCCTGTCGGGTGCCAGGATCCGCCACATAACACAAGCACTCAGGTCACTCCAGAACAAGTACAAATATGACTGTCATTGTCCATGTTGGTGTGAATGACCTGAGCCCTACCTCCCTGGACTACATGAAAAGAGACATGGAAGAGCTCTCTGATCACATAGCCCAGGCCAATATGACCCTGTCCCTGAGTAGCATCCTGCCCTCACCAAGAATGATACCACAGTATAAAGAAAAAAATATCAATTTCAACAATTGGCTAAGTTTCTGGTGTCATTCAAAGGGGATCCAGTGTCTGTCCACCTGGGATGACATGCTTGACAAGCCACGCTGCTTCACTAGAGATGGCTTGCACCTGTCACCCTTAGGTTTTTGAATACTGACCAAGGCTCTTGCCACCCCCATAGTGCCTTTTTTAGGCAAGGCTAAAAAGATAAACCCACCGCTGTAAACAGCACAAGTAACAAAAAACTGAGGGTAATGCTCAATGCCAGAAGTCTAAACTTCAAAATGCATGTACTCAAGGCACTCCTCAGTATGGAGAACATCGATATATGTGCAGTAACAGAAACCTGGTTTAAAGCTCTAGAGAGCACCCCCAGCACTACAAGGCTACAACTCATACCATACATTTCGGCCACAGAACCTGGACCGAAATACAAAAGGCGGGGGTGTATCCATATTCATCAAGGATACCCACACTCCAGGTTAGTGGCACAGCACAATGCTTCAGAGATCATCCACATACAACTAACAATGGGCAAAACTGCAATTCAAATTGTAGCTTGCTACAGATCGCCCACCATGTCCCAGGACCCCCATTCCGCATTTCTGGAAACAAAACCAAGACTCACTCAGTGTCTGTGATTTCAGGGGCTTTACATTCTTCTGGTATGGTTATGGACCCTTTTAGGGGTGAGAGGGGGGTGAAGTTTGCACTGAATCTGTCTGCCAGGATGTTGGCGATATCGGTCAGTTCAGTGTATTTTGTGCCATTCTGCAGATCTGAGCATTGCCACTTAGATTCTTGACATAGCTAAAGAATGCCTTGTGGTTATCTTTGGAGTCCTTGGCAATTTTTCTTTCCAAGCTTGCCTTGGATGATTTTATGAGGGATCGTAGCTTCTTGCTGCTCCTAATCAGGGATGTCTTCCCTTCTTGGGATTTTACTCTTTTCTGTACTAGTTTCCTCCTTCTATTGTATAGCTTGTTTATGGCAGGGGTCCACCAGACTGGTTTCCTTTTCTTGGAGAAGTAAGTTTTGGTTTTGCTTGGGATAGCATGATCCATGCATTCTTGTAGGTGTCCATAGAATGCATTAGTAAAGGATTTTGCAGCTTGGACAGAGTTATCCTTTAGCATGGGAGCTTTGAAACTTTCCACCTCGGTCTTAAGTAACATGAAGTTTGCTTTTGAAAAGTTTTTCACGGTGGTTTCCTTGTCTGGGGTGGGGGCAGAATGTGGATATGCAAAGTGACTTGTTTATGATCAGATCTAACCAGTGAAAGGTTGACCTCTGGTGTGGGACACCGGTCGCCCATGCTGATGATGACCAGGTCCAATATGTTATCACCTCTGGTGAGAGTGTTGACCAGTTGATCCAGGGCATTTGAGTTTATAAATTCTAGGTAATGTTGGGCAAGGGAGTTAGTACTTGAGTAGTTCTACCAGTTAATGTTTGGGTAATTGAAATCACCCAATATTAGGGTGTTTGGTAGGACCTTTATGTTTCCCAGTGTTTCCAGAAACGCGGAATGGGGGTCCTGGGAAATGTTGGGTGATCTGTAGCAAGATACAATTTGAATTGCAGTTTTGCCCATTGTTAGTTGTACGTGGATGATCTCTGAAGCATCGTGCTGTGCCACTAACCGGGAGGTGTGGGTATCCTTGATGAATATGGATACGCCCCCGCCTTTTGTATTTTGGTCCGGATTCTGTGGCCGAAATGTATGGCATGAGGTGTAGCCTGGTAGTGCTGGTGTGCTCTCTGGAGCCTTAAACCAGGTTTCTGTTACTGCACATATATTGATTTTCTCCCTACTGAGGAGTGCCTCGAGTGCGTGCATTTTGAGGTTTAGACTTCTGGCATTGAGTAGCATTACCCTCAGTTTTTTGTTACTTCTGCTGTTTACATGGTGGGTTTGTCTTTTGAGGCTTGCCGAAAAAAGGCACTATGGGAGTGGCAAGAACCTTGGCTAGTATTTGAAAGCCTAAGGGTGACAGGTGCAAGCCACCAATAGTGAAGCAGCATGGCTTGTCAAGCATGTCATCCCAGGTGGACAGACACTGGATCCCCTTTGAATGACACCAGAAACTTAGCCAATTGTTGAAATTGATAACTGTTTTCTTTATACCGTGGTATCATTCTTGGTGAGGGCAGGATGCTACTCAGGGTTAGGGTCATACTGGCCTGGGCTATGTGATCAGAGAGCTCTTCCATGTCTCTTTTCATGTAGTCCAGGGAGGTAGGGCTCAGGCCATTCACACCAACATGGACAATGACAGAGTCATATTTGTACTTGTTCTGGAGTGACCTGAGTGCTTGTGTTATATGGCGGATCCTGGCACCTGCAGGCAGCTAACAGTAACCTTCTCCTTATTCAGTCTAGTGAGTGGGGCGTCAGTGTGCCTGACTATAAAGTCACCTGTTACTAGTATGTTGGGTATGTTATTTTGCCTTAAGGGCTGTGATTGCGTGGCACACTGGTTTTGTGAAGTATGTCTTTCATGGTTTGTGTCGGGGGGGGTGGAGGTTGCTTGGATGTCTGCTTTGGAGGTCTCTGTTGCTTTTGCAGATTTTTACTTAGAGCCTCAGAGTATGTTTTTGTGTATTTATGTGTGTTTTTTTGCCAGTGCTGGTTTAATGGGTCTATGTGAGACTGGTGGTGTGATGCTAGTATTTTCCTTCTCCTCTTGACTGTCTGATCCAGTCTTGGGTTGAAAGAGCTTAGCCACAAGTTTGGCTGTATAATTGCATCTCTCGCATGCATTACTGTTTGGTGGTAGGAGGACAGGATTGTCTGTGTACATGACACAATTGGACTGGAGAGTACACTTGAACCTGCCCTTTGGACATGCCTGGATAGGTACAGTGAACTGTTTTACTGACTGGCTGGTAAGGTGGAATAGAGAGCCTTGCCCTTCTGTACAGTATAGGGGGGGGTCTAGTGCTAGGGTTTATAAGTGCTTGCTATGAATTTTGGGCAAGTGCCAAGTTGAGAAATGAATGGCATGAGTGCTTAAGTTGAAAGTTTGTCTAGTTCCAAGGGAAAATTTGAACAGGAGACTTTGTAAAGCTGGGAATAGTTATACCCTAGCTAACAGGCGCTGCTCGGTGTGCAAAACCGGGCAAATGTGTTTTTTATAGCAGGGAAATGAAAGAGATAGAAATTAGCCCAAAATGGCCAATAAGCTACTAATTTCTGGGCTGAAACCACTCCTCCAGGGACAGATAGGATGCTCAAAGCTCCCATCTCTCACAGGTGAACAGAGAAACTTCCTTCTATCCAAGTAAGGTATGGGCAAACCCAGAGATTTGTAACACAGCCCTGAATTCAGCACTAACCTGAAAACTGGACTATACTAGCTTAGAAAGGCAGGAAACACGTATGTGTGTATATATGTATATATATATATATATATATATATATATATATATATATATATATATATATATATATATATATACACACTACTGCGGTGGTGGTGCTGCGTAGCGTTGTCGCCTCACAGTTAGACGTTGCCCGTTCGATCCTCAATTAGAGCGTCTACTGTGTGGTGACATGCGTGAACGGGGTTCCTTCTTTGAAGGTTGTGCATTAGGCCTGGCAAGCCAGCACGTAAAACTCTACTGCCAATCATTAGCGGACCGGAGTTCCGCTGTGGCGACCCCTAAACAGGAAAAAGCCAAAAGACACACACAAAAAATATGTATATATATATATATATATATATATATACATTTTTTTTTCAGAAAATAAAGCAGATACAATCAAAAAACACTTTAAATGCATGCATAACTATCATTTGATTTTGTCATTTACAATCCTGGTGTTGTTACACACCAGAACACCCAGCCAGCTCTTTCAAATCATTTCCTTATGCTGGATTTCCTGACTCAGCTGATGTTCTACAGGCTGTAACTCACGTACCCTTAAAGAATCACTACTAGCATCACACAAACACACTCACACACACACACACACACACACACACACACACACACACACACACACACACACACACACACACACACACACACACAGCCAAAATAAAATGAATGGAATATATGGACAAAATACTTCTTCCTTCCCATCTCTTAGAAACACCAAATATCTCCAAATGTATTGCCCAAACCATCAGTCCTGTTCAACTCCCAAGAAAATGACACCTTCATTCACGGTAGCAGCAGCATCCCACAAGTGACATGCATGATAACTAAAAGTGCCACCAAAGCAAACCACTTACTGCTGCATTCCTTGTCAGCACTCTGCAAATGTCATAGCCTGAGCTTTGGTCACCACTCAATCTGTGGGCTAGGTGAAGCATAGATTATTAGAAAGTATGCTGTGACTGATTCAGAGACAAAAGCAGCAGCAGCCATATCCTACACAACTACTAGCAATGCCCCTCAGCTTGAAAATCCCACTCCCAGTCTGATGTCAGCCATTAAAAAAATAAAATCGGGAATTGCAGGTACCACTCAGAAAATCATGGCACCCCATTATTTTGCCCACAAAACCAGTAAATACTGAGGAATTTGGTATGGTTGAGAGGTATGCAAAAGACTGTGTGCTTAGGGTATTGCTATTGATGTGGTAGTTTGCAGGAACATCACCCTTGCCGAAGGGGATGATAATGCATTTTTTTGCATTAAGTTTAAGACCTTGACTTTGTCACCAGTCATTAGTCTGCATAAGACCTTCTTGCAGGGTGTTGACATCACTAGAGGTTTCAATTATCACTTTCATTTTGCAGTCATCAGCAAACTTTGTCAGCCACAATCCTTCAGTTTTAGCCTGTACTTCAAAGAATTGGATTCTGAATAGTAGGGGTCCTAGAACCGATCCCTGTAGAACACCACTGGTTATGGGTCTGCTGGAAGAGATGGAGTCCCCTATTTTGACTGTATGAGTTCTATCAGTCAGCCTGTTTGCAACCCACCTGAGAATATGTGGGTTGATACCCAACAGTGTGAGTTTATCAATGATGCCTGAGAGGGTGATGGTGTCAAAGGCCTTGGCTAAGTTTAGGTAGGTCATATGCACAGATTTGCTCTCATCTAGGGCTTTGGTGACTGTCTCAAAGAATTCTACCAAGTTTAACAAGCATGATCTCTTCTTTGACAAAGCCAAACTGGGTGGGGTCAAGTGTTTGGAGATGTCCTCTATCTTTGTTATTAGGGTCCATGACGGTTCATTCCATGGCCTTGCAGATAAAGCTGGTCAGATTAATGGGTCTATAGTTCCCAGGCTCCATGGATGCACCCCATTTGTGCAAAGGGATGATGATAGCTGTTTCCTATTCTGCTGGGATGAAGCCAGTGCTTAGGCTGTGATTGAAAAGCGTGCCCAATGGTGATGCTAATTCCTGTTTTAACTTATGTAGAGCACAGCCCGTGATGTTGTCTGGTCCCATAGAGGCTGTGTTTTTGGCCTTGAAGAGGGCATTTAAGGCCTCTTCCTTGGAGATACTAGGTGGGGGCAGGTGTTAGGGATGCTTTAGGATATATGTGATGGGGACAGAGGTTTGAAGTTTTCAGTAAAACTGTCAGCCAACAGGATCTATATATGTAGTACCATTAACTATGAGTTCAGCTCAAATCTGGGCCTTATGTTTGAGGTTATGGATGTAACTAAAGAATGCCTTGTGGTTATCCTTAGTTAGAGAAGCTAACTGGAATTCAAAGTTAGCTTTGGAGGACTTCACTAGGAGTCTTATTTACTTGTTTATGTCGAGGAGGGAGTGTTTCCATTTTGAAACCATTCCTTCCTACTCTTAGACAACAACTTCTTTCTCCTGTTGTACAGCCTATTAATGGCAGTTATCCACCAGGCAGGTTTGTTTTCCCTTGAAGATCTTGCTTTAGTTCTGTCAGTTACAGCAGAGTCAATACAGTTGTACAGGTGCTCGTATAAAGCATTGGTGTATAACTCAGCATAGGTGTCTGTTCCATCAGTGGGGGAGGGTGTATGAAACTTTTTATGCCGTTACACAAGAGGTTGTAATTGGCCTTGGAGAAGTTTTGTAGTCTAGTTGTTGCTAAGGGGAGGTCTTGCACTACAGTTACCTCTAGCGAGACTGATTTGTGGTCAAATCTCACCAGGGATGGCCACACACTGTGGGTGGTGCAGCGGACCCCCATGTTGGTGAGCACCAGATCCAGGATGTTTGAGCCTCTTGTGGATGTGTCAACCAGCTTCTCCAGAGCACTGGAATTAATGATGTCCAGGAACCTTTGGCAAGTGATTTAGAACCATATAATTTACTCAGTTAATGGACATATAATTAAATTCACCCAAAACCACGGTGCTGGGTTGTATCTTGATTGCCTTAAGTAGATCCAAGTAAGCTGAGTGAATGCCCTGATTCATGTAGGAGGTCCTATAGCTAGCAATGACCTGAAGAGAGGTCTTACCTACAGTCAATTGCATCTGAAGTAATTTTAGGGAATTGTGCTGTTTAACCAGTCTAGAGATGTATTTATCTTTATTGAATATTGATACACCGCCTCCTTTAGTTCTCATGCCTTTAGTTTGTCGTTTGAATGTGTGCAAGGAAATGTAACCTGGTATAACTGGGGTGCTCTCTGCAGCCTTAAACCAGGTCTCAGTGACTGCACAAATGTCAGCACCTTCTGAAGCGAGGACTGCTTCAGTGAGTGCAGTTTCTGGTTTAGACTCCTAGCATTTAGCAGCATAACCTTGAGGGTGTTTTCAGACAGCATTTTTACATCAGGAATTTTGTTCTTGTGACATTGTCTAAGAAAGGCACTATGAGGGTGGCAAGAGCCTTAGCCAATAACTGAAATTCCAGGGGTGACAGATGAAGACCATCTCTGGCAAAGGATTGAGGTCTGTCGACCATGTCATCCCTGGCTGACAGATACTGGATCTCCTTTGAATGACACCAGAAACTAAGCCAATTGTTTAAGTCAATCATTTTTTTGACTTCAACAAGCATGAGGTATGCTTGTGTTTGTGTTTAGAAGACCTCTGATTTTTAGGTAAGCTTCTGGTAAGAACCTCCTCATATGTAGGTTTATGTGTTGTTAATTTGGTAGGTGCAGGAGGTGAGCTGATTAGTATTAGATGAACTGACTGGTGAGTGAGAGAGCCTGGATTCTGGGATCTTGATATAGATGCATCTCTCACATAATGAATTTGTGTGGACTAGAAGATGTGTGTTGTCAGTGTACATGAAGCAGTTGCTAAACTGCCTTGTGATGCCCATGTCAACGAGAATGGCTGGAGAAACTGTGGGAAATTTTCCATCTATAATACTAGGTAAGTTGATGTGGTCAGAAAACAGGGAGAGGAGAGGAAGGACCAGGTAAAGCAGAGGACAGGAGAAGTGGACAAAAAATACAAAGGACTAGTGGGTAGGATCTGTGTTTGTACCTCGGGAGCTTCCGCTGAATGTATCACCTATCAGTGAGGCACAATCATGAGAAGTTACCGATGGAGTACCTGCAGAGTACTAAGGGCAAATTTGCAGGCAAAAGTGTTTGCATCTATAACCACCGAGGGTGCCCACCACTTAATGGCAGTGTGTGATGGGCTAACATGTGCAAACCCTCGTAAATGTGGTAAACGCGGTGTTTATGTAACAAAGGAGAGCAAACTGATTTAAACAAGTTAACCAATAAAAAAACTCAAAACTGAGCCCTGTTCCAGTAATCTTCAGTCAGATGAGTTCTAACTGCATACTCCTGCCACTAGGGTGCAGGGGAACCCTCTCCATCAAAAGGTGACCTGGTTTAGTGCTCACATTATACAAACAGAACTAGAATCAGCAGGTCCTAATCTTGTCTATGCTGCAGCAAAGTGCAACAATTTCAGAAAAAACACTGCTCAAATAAGCAATGAAATGGTAAAAATGCCATTCAAAAGTGCAATATACAGTGAAATATTTGATTTAGGTTTTGCAGAAATTAGCAGATGGCTTGGATTGATCAGATAAATACACCAAAGCAGTAGCTGGTCAGCTGGTCATCAAACTCTGTGGAGCTTTGCTAAAACAAGTCCAAATGCGGTGATTATGTAGCAAATGAGAGCAAACTGATTTAAACAAATTAACTAATAAAAAGCTCAAAACCGAGCCTTGTTCCAGCATCCTTCAATCCTTCAATCACATGAGTTCTAACTATACCCTCCTGCCACTAGGGTTCAGGGGAAGCCTATCCAACCAAAGATGGCCTGGTTTAGTGCTCAAGTTATACAAACAGAACTAGATTCAATAGTTCTGAATTTAGTCTATGCTACAGCAAACAAAGTGCAACAGTTTCAGAAAAAAACAGTTTAAATAAGCAGGCAATAATCCTCCAACCAGACACTCTCAGCTCAGAAGGGTAGTGGCTACCATCTCCTCCCACAAGAGTGTAGATCACAAACCTTCTTAATGTAAAATAACTGTCCGGAAGCCAAAGCAGTTAAACCAGAACTAAGACACTTTTAAAATAACAGACACACTAAGCCTTCAACCAGCAATTCCCAACTTAGAAGGATGTAAGCTACCTCTCCTGCCACAAGAGTGTAGACCACAAACTTTAATGTAAAACAACTGGCCTGAAGCCCAAGTGCTTAAACCAAAGCCAAAAGGCTTACAATAACAGTTGCAATTTAATCAGGCTACTAACAAGCAGTAATAAATGCATCAGAGTAAATGCAGTTGAACACTTTGACATCTGGACATATCATCATCATCAGAAGAAAAGTCCCAGTAGGAGTTTGAAGGGTGGCCTAATGGTTAAGGTGTTTGCCTTACAAACACAAGGTGCAGGGTTTGAGTCTCACAAGGGACAACTGGCTAGGCTTAAAATGACTCGCAAGGGCAGTTAGCTTAGTACTAATCTATGAACCTATGAACCTATGAATGGCAGTCATAGGAAACTAAAAAGTAACAAGTACATACAGAAGAAAAGGGATCGGGGGGGTGGATGGAGCAAACACTGCAACAGTGAAGAGAAGGGCATCTACTGTTATGATAAGATTTTACATAACCGTACTATGTCCTTCCATATCACTGTTGCAGTATTTTTTACAATATGGAGAGTACAACAGCACAGGAAGAAGACTGGGAGAAGGAAGGGCCAGTTGAGCCCTCCAGAAAGTCGTGAAGAATGGCCTTTGCAAAACCACCTCTAGCCCTAGAAATCACATCCAACTTATACTGCTTGGTAAAGGTATGCACAAAAGTCAAAGTAGTTGTATCAAGAATGGAATTAGGATCCAAACCCTTTAAAAACACTAGAAAAGGCTATGGCTCTAGTAAAATGAACCTTAGTAGAAGAAGGAAGGCTATTCCCATGAAAGGAATAACAAAAAGAAATTACTTTAGATAGCCAAGAAAAAAATGGTTTGCTTGAAAACAGCCAAACCTAACAAACTTAGGATGAAAGGAAATAAAAAGCTGCTCGGATTTACAAATGGCTTCATTTTTTTATCCAAATAATATCTGAGTTGTTTATGCAAATCCATGTTGTGAAGAACCTTCACACTAGCAGATTGCAGAGAATGGAAAAAGTGAGCAAATGGATAGACTGATTAAGAGACAACTCATTATCCACTATGGGCATAAAATAATGATTTGTATAAAGAAGCACCCTATCCTTATAAAAAAAACAAAAAAGGAGGAACAGCCATAAGGTCTTACAGCTCAAATACTAGGCTGGCAAAGGGAAAAGACAAAAGAAGAACAGTTTTTCAAGAACAATACTGTAAGGAAGCTGCAAGCTCAAAAGAATCCTGAGTCAATTTTTCAAAAACAAAATTAAGGACCAAGGAAGGAAGAACATGATTGCTGGGAGGCCTAATGTGAATGATGCCTTTAAGAAACTGTTTGACTTCAAATCTAGAAGACAAAGGTGGAGTCAAAGGCAGACAAGTAGAAATAGCTGATAGGTGGGCCTTAACAGAAGAATATGCCAACCCAGCATTGAGCAAATTGCACAAATAAGAGAGAACTAAAGGAACATCCACAATAAGTGGATCCAGGTTACAAGAAAGGCACCAGACAGAAAATCTCTTCCATTTGGACAAATTAGATATTTGGACAAATAAGATTTTCTAGAAGTGGGTTTCCTGGCCTCCTGCAGGACCTGAAGGATGTCCTCAGAAAAAAGGTGTCTGAAAGGGATCAAAACCAGTTAAAAAGTAGAGAGGTGGGGATGAATTATAGATCTCTTGTCTTGTGTGAGTAGGTCCACCCTGCAAGGTAACTTGTGATGGCTGCTTTGGCTAAATGCAGAAGAAGAGGGAACCAATGCTGTCTGTGCCAAAATGGAGTCACCAGGAAGATTTTGGAAGCATCCTATTTTACCTTGAACAGGACCTTCAGAATGAGAGGAAGGGGAGGGAAGGCATAAAGAAATATCCCCTTCCAAGAAAAAGAGAGAGCGCCCACCTTCCAAGCCACAGGACATGGGATTCTGGTGCAAAAGAGAGAGAAAGCTGTTTGTTCAGAGGCGAGGCAAATAGATTTACCTGGGGAGTACCTCACAAGTTGACAATGTCCAGAAACACATCTCTGTGAAGCATCTACTCATGGGATTGTGTTATAGACCTGCTCTGAGAATCTGCCGCTATGTTCTGATCTGAGTGAATATAAACAGCCTGAAGGATCACCTGATAATGGACAGCTAAATACCCAAACTTGAAGAGCTAGTCTGCACAGAAGATAAGACCTTGTCCCTCCTTGCTTGTTGATATACCACATCACTGTGGTATTGTCTGAAAGAATTCTGAGGGGCCCTGGAAACAAAACAGAATGAAAGGCCTGAAGAGCCAGAAGAGCTATCATTTCTTTGACATTGATGCGGTCTTTCTTTTGTCGAAGAGAACAAAGGCCTCCTAATTTCAGAGGGACAGAAGGAGGCCCCCATCACAAGTCTAAGGCATCTGTGAAGAGTTCCTGAGAGGGAATGGGAGGTTCAAAGGCAGCCCTGGGTTGAGGGACAACAGATGAATTCACTACTAAAGTTCCAACTTGAGACATGGAAGAAGAGGGACTAGAAAATATAAAGGATGAGACTGTTGAAGTCAGAAACCACTGGAGCTTTCCTCATATGGTGCTTGGCCAGAGGAAGCATAGGAAAGATGGGAGCCATGTAACCCAGAGGCCTTAGAAACTCTCTATCTGTAATGAAAGCCAAAGGAAGAAGGGACTGAAAGAAAGCAATCAGAGTTAAAGCCTAGGGAGGAGGCATTGATGCCAGTATTGGAACAGTCTGGAGCATGCATCCTAGAAAAGAATTATCATGAGAAGGAGTCAGGAATGATTTTTGGAAGCTCACAGTAAACCCCAGGATTTGCAGCAGGCAAATAACAAAGTGAAGATGCTGATGTGAAAACTCTGGAGAAGAGGCCTGAATGAGTAAGTCATCCAGGTAAGGGAATATCTGTATTCCACTCAATCTGTAAAAAGCAATCACAGGAGTGAGGTATCTGTTGAAGATGCTTGTGGTAGTAGAGAGGTCAAAGGGCAAAGCAGAGAACTGAAAATGCCAGGAAGCAACAGAGAAAAGTAAAACTTTCCTGAAAAGGGAATGAATAGGAATATGTACATAAGCATCCTTGAGATCCAGGGAAACAAGAAAAGCTTGAGAAACTGGAAGAGGAAACAAGGTTTAAAAGTATAGCATCTGAAAGGAAGGGATTTTCAAAAAGGTGTTTAACTGAGAGAGACCCAGACTGGGTCTTTAGGTACCTCCTTTCCTGGGAACCAGGAACATTCTGGAGTAAAACCCATTTCCCCTCTGAGGAGTTGGAACTTTTTGAATTGTTCCCTGAGTCAACAGGACCTAAAGTACCTCTGGAAAAAGGGCTGTTATTCCTGAAAATGGGGAGGGGGGGGGTTCCAGATGATATAATACCCCTGGAAAATTACAGAAAAAACCCAGGAGTCTTGAGTGACATTTAACCAAATAGGAAGGGACAGGGAAAGATGAAGAGAAAGAGGAATGCGAGTGAGAAAAGCAGGGAAAGGATATTTAGAGACACCCGGTTTGTCAGGAAAATGAGGTTTCTGAGCTTAAGAGGTTTGGGTAGACTTAGCTTCTACCACCCTTCTTACCTGTGTGGGGAGGGTGAGACTGTCTACAAACAAAAGTAGGCATGTTAGGGTAATTCCTTTGAAATTTAGTAACAGGTGAAACAAAAGTATGCTTCAAATCCTGTAGAGCTTCACCCTTTTTCTGGAGGGACTTAAACAACTCAGCAGCAGCGACACCAAATAAATGCTTATTATCCAGAGGAGCAGCCATCAACTCAGCCTTGATACCATCAGGTAAAGGTCGAAGCCAAAGCCAACAATGCCTCCTCAACACAGAACCAAAGTCAGCAGCCCTAGATGAGGCATTAGCTGCTTCATAGCTGCATTTAATGGAATAGCAAGCAACCTGAGAAGACATTCCTAACAATGAAAGAGCAGAATTCTTCTTCTCAGAGTCAGGAATGTCTGAAATAACCTGGCAGGTCTGAGAGAAAAGAACCAAAATATATCTGGTCATATGGGTCTGGCAATTCACAGCTCTAAAATACCCGGGTAATAGAATTATATACTTTTTTTCCCCCAACCCCATCATAGTTCTGTAGTCTTTGTCAGAAGGCAGTATCTTTGCAGAAAATAACAGTTTTGATGGCTTGTCAGATGCAACCAACACCACAGAAGGTTCAGCAGAGGGGCACTTATAAAGAAACATGCAGTCTTCATGGACCTTATAACAGCCATCAGTTTTTTTGGGAGCAGGGTGCTGGGATTCAGGAGCCTGAGATGCAGTGGAAAACTCATCCAGCAAGGCAGCAAGAACAGGAAGGACAGCAGAGGGCCTAGGAGACTCCGTCTGCAGAAGTTCATAGTACCTTTTCTGAACATCAGACACCTGAACACAATCCCATTTAAAGAATTCCATCATCTGGGAAATTGTGCCACTAAAAGAAATCTCCTCAAAAGGAAAGTCAAGACTAATAGAATCCTCTTCCTCAGAACCATAATCGAGGAGTGAATGAAACTGGGAAGAATAAGTCAAGGATTTCTCATCAGAAACATCATCCTCGTCAGAGTAATCTTCCTCCCTAGACCTCTTAAGAGGGGTAGAAGACCAAGGAGGATCTGGAACAGAAACCCCCTAAAGAGGCTTCAGAGCCATATGGGCATTAATCAGGTCTTGAGTGAAGTTTTGCCATTCTCTCCGAGGATCTTTAGGATCAGGAGAAATATAATTGTTTTTTGCTTCTTTTTTAAGGGGACATCAACCTTATAGATTTTAGGAGGCTCTGATCCCTGACAACATTCAGTTAGTGTAGTCAGTATCTCTTCTCTCACCAAAATCTGAGGAACACTCCTAGTCCCTTCAGTAATCATCAGCTGTTCCTCTTGTACATCTGAAGCAGATGTCTGGAAAGCCTCCATGGACATGTTTGAAGCGATTTCCATGCTGGCCTCCAAAGCAGTCGAGGAAGAGGTATCCAACAGAGAAGTAGGCAGGCTGTCTTCCAGGCTTTCACTAACCTCAGGAGAGATGTCTAGTGAAGGCAGTAGAGATGAAGAATCAGACCGAGCTTTCTTGGTCTTCTTCTTCTTCCTCACAGACAGCTGACCCTTGGGCCTGGAAGATCCTTCCATGGTGTCTTTAGCTAACAGCTTAAGATGTTGGTTTTCTAAATAAATAGCTAAGGAGGAGATCTGACTATGCAACGTCTTGGGAACAAAGGCCTGGCAAACAGTGCAAGAAGTATGGTCATGGGAAGCACCTAAGGAAAATGAATACTGCTTGTAATGATTTTTATGGGGAATCTCTCTCCTGCACTGACATTTATCCTTTCTGGATGACATGAAACCTACAACCAAAGTAAAAAAGAAACAAGATAAAAAAAACCCAAGTGGGGCACTTATTTGAAAGCGGCTTTGTAACAAGCAGACAAACGAATGTTAGACTGATGATCAAAGATGGAATTTGGACTGGCAGCAAACAAGTACTGAGAATGGTATATCTGGACATCGCCTTTATGCCCTATACCATGCACAGGGAGCATGTATGTGATATGTGGTGTACCCATTATAACCTAAAGGCTTTGGTACACTGACCAGACATTGGGCTGCCCTAGACAGTGAATCACTATTGTAATGAGTAAGGGAATCTCTACTGTAAAGAATACTGCAACAGTGATACAGAAGGACATAAGATGATGTGCATCCTTCAAGTCCAGGGTCACCATGAAGCAATAGTCCAGCAGAAGAGGAATCACTATCTGCAGGATGAGCATCTTGAACTTGGGGACCTTAACAAAAGTATTCAGAAAGAAGAGGTCCGACACTGGTCTCCGTGACAGCTCTTTTTTGGGACCTGGAAAATCCTGGAATAGAAACATGTCATTATATTATTCTTCCTGCACTCCAGCAAATGCTGGAGGAACCATCCCTATGAGCTCTAAGTCCAATATTTACTGGAATAAAGGAGGGGATAATACAGTCTGATCTAGTGGATGAGGGGGATACCTTTCTAAATGAAGGCGGATGTTCCTTCCTCTGTCACCTGTAACCTCTGCCAACAAGGTTGAGCATCCATTTGTTGAAAACCACTGACAGCAGACCACCCTATTGGCAGCTAATTTTTGAGATGGGGGACTTGGAAATGATGGGAACTGAGGCTCCACATAGTCATATGTTGGAAGAGGGGTAACCTTTTTTTGGTAAAGGAAACCCTCTTGTTAGGTTTGGCAGAGTTCTCATCCCAACATTTCTTTTCAGTGCCTTGGTTTTGTTCTGCTGGAATTTCTGTTTGTTAGGCCACTGAAAATTATTCTGCATATCAAAGAGAATTTGGGAATATGGAACATTATAAATACCCCTTGCATCAGTTTACCTCAGCCATCCCAGTGTTTCAGGATCTGATTAGCTGTTGTACCAAACGCACAATCAGAATCAAGTAGAGCATTCCTAACCTGAGTTTGCACCCTGTAATCAACTGCCTAAATAATGGATCAAGCCATAGCCACCAGCTCAGGTGAAAATATAGTCAGAGACTGTTGCTCTGCAACCTGGTGGAACTTCTGTCTCTTTTCTGCATGCAGTACAGTAGTGAGAGAATCCCAGGGGGGAGATGTATCAGCACTGGCAACAGATTTTGTACCTCTGACCTCCCCTGCACCTAAATAATTTAGCTCTCCAGTGCTTGAACCAGGCAATGGTAGAGCCCCGGAGGACATGTCTGACAATGGTGTCATGCACAGTTGCCTTCACCACACCAGTGGACCTGGAGGCAAAATAAAGTGAGTGGTCTGATAGCCTGCCCAAGGCTGCTGCAGAGTCACAAGCCAGATATTAAGGCATACTTTATTATTTATTTATTTAGAGTTTGTTTGCCAGGATAGTCCATTGGGCCATGAGGAGCCCATTTTCAATGGAGTCCTGGGGAGAAAAGCTCCAGAAAATTACAAATTACAGATTTGACATGAGTAAGTTATTAGAGAAATGTAATGTGCACAAATGAAGCAAAATTAAACAAATAGAAAAACACACGAACATTTGTGATATTATTGTTATTACCACCTTTATGGAGTTTAATAATAAAGGCCTTTTTTCCAGAGCTGGAGAAATTGACATTCAGCAATAGATCGATTTATAAGAATGCAGATGGGAAGAACTATGCCTTCTGCGGCAACTTTTAAGAAATATGAGGGTATATCATCAGGGGCATTGGGAGCCGGGTTTCAGTGTTAGTAGAAGTTTTTTTATAGTGGCTGTAGGGATGGGGTTGAAGGAGAAATGAGGGGTTGGGAGCAAGAGATGGTAGGGGAGGGTGGGATAGGTGGAAATAAGGGTGGGGAAGCCAAATGGGAGGTGAAGGATGATATATGTTTACTTATGGAATCAATAAAGAAAGTGTTAAATTGGGTGGCTAAGTCCAAGTCTGAAGGATCTGGATCAGGGCAGAGGTTTTCTTTTTTGCCAGGGTTGAGAAGGAAGGAGATTCCATGCCAGAATGTTTTGGGGATGGTGTTATGGTTGGTTTGGAGTGCAGAGAAGTAGGCTTTGCTGTCTGAGATAATACTTTTTTTTTTACTTTGTTACGAAGTGTTTTAAATTCATTAAGGGTGGTGATATTTTTATTTTTGGAGTAGTGTTTCCAGGCTTTATCCCAGAATCGCATGGCTAGTAAGGTATTTTTGGTTAGCCAAGGTACAGGATTGCTTCTTATGCATTTTGTTTTCAGAGGGGCAAAGGAGACAAGCAAGTTGAGGAAAGTTGAGATAAATTAGATAACAGCATTTTCTAATGGAAGGGTTTTTAGTGGGTTCCAGTTCATTTTTTTAGTGCATTTAAGAATGTGCTAGGATTAAAATTTTTTAGACAGTGAGTGAAGGTGTAGGCATGCAATAGTTGTATGGAGGAAGAAAGACGGTGGGCAAAAGTGGGGAAGTGGTCACCTAATGGGTTGGGCAGAGTGCCACTATCAAAGATGTAATGTGGATGAGAAAGTAGAATCCAGTCCAGGTGCTTCCAGTAAGGAAGTTCTTGAAAGGCATAGTTGTTGAGTTAATAAGCTGAATGAAGATGTGCAAGTTTATATTAAGTGAATTTGAAGGAGATTGAATTGTTGATCAGTTAATATTAACATCACTCAGGATTATAGTTGCATTAGTGATGTTGTTAGAAAACCAGGACAGAATATCTTCAAGGGTTGAGATACTATCTCCAGGAGGAATATAAAGGGAGACTATGCATATAAGTTTATGTTTGTTTATATGAAGTAGGGCTGGAATTAGTTCTGCCTTGTCAAATTTGGGAATAAGTTTGGTATAGGGGGTAACTAAGTGGGATGATGAGTAGAGAAGAGCGATTCCCCCTCCTTTTTTATGTGTTCTGTCTATCCTAATTATGCAGTAGTTGGGTGGTGTTAGTTCAGAATCTTTTATATGGGCTTTGAGCCAGGTTTGGCATGGAGGTTAGGAATTTTGTTGCATATGCTCTGAGCATTTAGAGCTGAGAAATGGAGGGGTTTACCAGATGTGGGAAGAGAATGGGATTGGGAGGTTGAAATGTGTGGGGGAGAAGGGCCAATTTATGGGTGAATGTTGCCAGAGAGAAGGATAGAGGTGAGATGGCAGAATAGGTATTTGAGTTGCTTGGTATGTAATCCATGGGGTATAAGCTTTATGGGGATGTGGCTAATATTGATGTGAGTAGAGTTTTTTGGGGTTAGGTAAGAGTTTGTAGTTGAAGAGCATACTTTTATTGAAGGGGTAGAGACTGGGTGATATGTGTGCATCATGGAGATTGGGTTAGTTGTATGAAATGGGGGTGGGTGATTTGCACTGAGAGGTTGGGTAAGATAGGTTAGGTAAGATATGGTAATAAGTAGTAGTATTTGAGTTAGAAGTGAAAGAGGTTTGGTAGATATGATGACTATTCAGGATATAACAGAGAGTGAGTTTGGGATTAAGTAGATGTTAGTAAAAATTTAAAGTATAGGTTTGGGTACCTTTGAAGGCAATATGGATAGTTTGTGCTAATGTGGTAGGAAGTTTTGGCATAGGAGGGGTGGATTATTATGTGACATATTCAATGTTAGAAGTTATGTATGAGATGTTTGGGGTGTTTACTGGGTATGTTCCTATTGGATAGTCACTACTGTGTGTGAGTGCAAATGTATTGTAGATAGATTGTAATTTTTAATGGGTGGGGTTCGTTATAATTACTTAAACAGATTTGGTGGTTTGAACTCTGGTGGGTATGGCTTGGTCAAGGTATTAGGGGTGGGAGGGATATGGGGGCAGGGAAGGGAGTGAGCCCAAGCATAGCGAGGGGGAATGGAGTGGTATGAGCCATGATCCAAGCAAAAACAAGTTTGTGTTTAAGAAACAATCAGAATTGATAAAGGACTGCTCTGAAGCTGTAAGTCATTTCTTAACCATTTCTCAGGTGGAAGAACAGTATAACCTTCTAACAGTAGGCTACTGTGGTCTCAATTTAAATTAACAAACACACAGTATTTGATCAGTATGAATACTATTTGCTAACAGAAGGGAATAAAAGAGAAATGGAAGATGAGTGTGAGTGTGTGGAGGGGGGCTGCTTACATGCAAAAGCAGAGTGCTATCCAGGGGATAATGAATATTAGCTCAAACAGGTTGACACATATACAAAGTTAACTTTAACTGTTTGTGTTTGCAGACAGTTCAGACCCAGACTGCACTTTTCATATAACAATTTATACACCGGTCAGATAAAGGTGCTACAGCAGCTGAATACTTAGAGTGGTGTTAGGTTGGAGAGACACTGAGCTCTTCATGGGGCCTGTAGCAATCTGGTTATAGTTTTCAAGTACTTCTTGACTTACTTTTATGTTTTTATAGCACACAAGGGGTTGATAGGGGCAGGTGCCTTATCTAAACCCATCAAGTCAGGGGACAATAAGCTAGTCACAACAATACCAAATAATGGCTGCACAATCAGCCAGTACAAAAAAATTGAAAAGTTCTGCTCTTATCCCTCTAAATAGCTATATTTCTGCAGGGAAACTATTTTGAACACTGCACTGAAGAAAATGACAGAAATTTCAGTAACACAGTTCAAAGCACAAAATACATACACAAAAGTCCCCCAATCTTTGTAAACAGTGGCTACTCCAAATGATGAGAAACAGCACAAAACAATTTACAACAAGAAATAAAGCATATATTTCTGAAAAAAATCTTGACAGAAATGTTTAACTACAAAATTGCAGCAAAATTGTGATTTAAATGAAAAAAAATCATTTAAAATGCTGTAATCTGTTCAAATAAAGCTGTAGTATCAGCAAATTTCCTATCAAAAACTCCAAATGAAGCTTTTAATCAACAGAAACAACAACAGGAATTATTTTGCAGTTTTGGAAGCATGAGGCAATGAGAGGAACTGAACTAAAGTGGCAGTAGTACAGAAATGCAGTTAAACATTCACAAATCGCCATAAAACAGATTTGAGGGGATAAAATTCCCAGAAACCAACAGTCAGCTTATAATAAGCAGTATAGGCCTTATACTGAGCAGACAAAGCAAAAAACAAAGCATATGCAAAATGTCTTATAAGAAAAAGAAAAAACAGACAAAGCAGCAGAATATTTTTTTCAAGCCTCAAAAGAAAAAGCTGAGAAAAGAAATAAAACTCAAACGTTTTTTTTTATTTGAGCTCATTAGCTGAAGAGATCCAGGGTAAGCAGCAGTCTTACAAAATATCCTTCTCTTACTATGGCCCTAGAAAACTGAAAGGGTCCTGTATGTGGGTCTGTGTGGCAGTTCCTGTACTGTCAGGTGATTGGTATATCACACCCACAGAGAGACAGTGGGAGGGATTCTAAGCTTTAGAAGACTGCCAAAGGAGGTTAGCAGGCACTACTAAATGAATGCCAGTAAGGCAGTGTGTTTGTTGAGCATCTTCCTCTACTCTTTTCAATAAATGCTGTGGGATCTTTTACAGCCACTTGAGCTACCACCAACTTAAGCTAATGGGGCTTCAGTTTAACATCTATTCTGAAAGAGTGAGAGAGTGAACTCCAGGTCAGGGAATCTAATAGTAAAAATAAATATCAGTAACAGAAAGAAATAGGACAGGTACATCACACAAGACCTTACAAGAAAATAGAATAAGCTTTCAATTATAATTGGAAGTCAAGTCATTAACTCCCTTCGTAAATAACGCTGAAATGTATACGGAGAGTAGAAAAAGGCAACACGGGATTAAAGCAATCAAAATTCTTGAAGGCTTATGAACTCAGTCATCATACAAAAACAGACAGGACTTTAGTGGTTAATCATATCAATGTCTAACATTCGCAGCAATCATTATGTGAAATGGCACCATAGCTAAAGGGCTTCACTGCACCCCTATTGCTGCTCATTACTCCCTGCTGCCACACACATCACCAGGTGTTTCTCCCCCCATCCTAGCCTACTCACACCATCCAGATCACACTTTTTCTTTGATTTTTCATAGTTTGTCTTAGTCTTCTTTTTTATTTCCTGCATTCATTCAATTATTCATTTAACATACCCTGACTAGGCAAGACTGCATTTTGACAACTGTGGCAAAAATAACTTCATTGAGCCCGGGGTGTGAAGGCTACTAAGTGCTCAGAAGCCGTAGGGGTTCTAGATGTTCTGTGGTGTGTTTTAAGAGCTATTTAAAAAAAATACTTAAAAATGATGGTCTGAACAAAAACTCTGATTAAGGAAATACATTGAGTGCTATTCTTCAACCTTGTTTTTTCTTGCATCCGTTCAACATACCCTAACTAACCAAAACTACACTGTAAAAAATGTGAAAGAAATAGTTGAATTAAGATAGGGAAGCTATGGGATTGCATATTCTCTGAGGTACATTTTCATTTTTTTCCAAAACTTTTCATCCATTGTTTAAACAAAAGTCACGAGTAAGGAAATAAATTCAGTCTTATTTTTTTTTATTTCCAGGAAGAAATAAGTTATACCCAATGCTTAAATTGGGAAGAAAACTGCTTGTGAGAATACATAATCCACCCTTCCATCCACAACCCCTTTTTCCATTTTTACAAATGGGTTTGGGGTGTCACTTTAACAGTGACAATCATCTAGAGCCAAGGGTCAAACCACTGAGTGGCTAGCCCTGTCATGGCTTCTCTTCCATACTACACACTCATATGCACACACATGTGGCCAGTTTAGAGTGCCAGTCCACTTACTGCATGCCTTCGGAATGTAGGAAAAAAACAGAGCACCTGGAGGAAATCCATGTGAACACAGGGGGGGGGGGCATGCAGACTCCACAAAGAAGGCACATCAGCCAAGAATCAAACTGGAGAACTTCTTGCTGTGAGGTGAAAACCATATCCTCTGTGCCACTGTTCCTCCCAACTACTCCAAAATAATAACTTAAAAAGATATTCACCTTCTGTGTATCCACTCTAGTGTTACACTGAAATTAAAGTGAAGACTCAGATGACCATAGTCATATATTTCAATTTCTGCTGTCATGCACACATAGAGCATACCTTCTCTGCCCTACCCCCAAAAGACAGCCACCATCTTTGTACCTCTCTGATGTAAGACTGGTACAAAAATGAAAAAAAAAAAACAGAACATAAATATTTCAACCTACTGCTGTCAGACATATGAACAGCATGCCCGCATACCCTCTCACAAAAGACAGCCACCTGTATACTTATATGCTGTTCAACTATAAGGAAAGGGGAAAAATAAGGATCACAGTAATCTTTCTTACTGTTTACTACTATTCACTCCTCCTGTACAAGCTATGGTGACCCTCTGTACACCCCTCTTATGTTTATGAGGAAAGTTAAAGAAATAATGACCACACTGTCTCCAAAGCAACATAAGCTATAGTGGCCTAAGCACACCTCTGAGGTTTGGGAAGAAATTAAAGAAATATGACATTATCTCCAGTCCCCCCAAAAAAAGCTTCAGTGATGTTTTGAGCACACCTTTAAGCAGGCCCTGTTTCACACTAATTGAGGTTCAGAGTAGATGTCACTGCTAAGTCTGTGCCAAAATCCACGTATTCAGCCTTAGGGTTAGAGGACCACTAGGTCCCCAAGATGCGTCTCGTGTTGTTTTTGGAAATTTTTAAAAGATGACTTTTTAAACTGAGCAATTGACAAGATAGTCAGTTACATTTATCCAGGCAGCCACAAAGAAGTTATAGCCACTTACGTGTACAATTCAGACATGTGACTGTGATAATAGAGGATGACCATATTATGTATTTCACCTTTTACCCACACAAACAGTTGCCATACAGTAAAGTATTCCAGATTGCTTCACACAAATCACAAAGCCAGAATAATTAGCAAACAACAGCACACATCTTGCCACTTTCCTCCACAGACAGCCTCAGCAATTATAGCTACTTTGTTTGTGTATGATCTATGACTTCTCTCTCTCTCTCTGTGTATATATATATATACATATACATATATATATATATATATATATATATATATATATACATATATATATATATATATATATATATATATATATATATATTCACTTCAGAAGCTCGAATCCCTGAAAATTCAAATTGCATATGGTCAAGACCATATGATTGAGCTTTCAGAAACTCGAAATTCTGAAGTGAACTAAAAAAAAAAGTTAAACACATCGTTTCTGCAGGGGGACAAGCCCGCCTGCACCCCCCACCCCCTTACATAAATATACAAACTCCGAGATTGCACTACAGTGAGAAAATGGGAATTTCCCATTTTGCGCTGTATGCAGAAGCACTGAATGGGAGATTTCCCATTTCCTCACTACAGCGCGATCATGGAGATGGTATATTTAAGTAGGGAGGGTGAAGGGGGCCTTGCCCCCCCTGCAGAAACACTAAATTTAAGTTAATTAATGAGTTATTCTTTAACACTTTAGAATTCTGAGTTTCTGAAAACTCGATCATATGGTCTCGACCATATGCAATTCGAGTTTTCAGGAACTCGAGCTTCTGAATTGCTTATACATATATATATATATATATATATATATATATATATATATATATATATATATATATATAGGATCATAGGAAGTTTAAGACTATTGTGTCTGGCCACCATAACACCTTGCCATTTCCCACTCAGACTGTACTCCCTCATTTCAATGATTGCTAAGACAGTTAAGCCCGGGGTGAATTTATGAATACTCATCCAATTATACAAGTCCAGTTTGAAGGATGATAGTGTCTAACTCTGTTTTATCTGCAGGGGGAGTCTATTCCAGAGATGAAGGAGATACTGTGTTATACAATTTTCCTCTTCATCTTGTTTTATGAGGCTGGCACAGTGGTGCAGCAGTTAGCATTGTCAGCTCACAGCAAGAGGTTCTCCTGTTCAATTCTTGGCTGGGGTGCCTTCTGTGTGGAGTCTGCACATCCTCCCTGTGTTCACATGGGTTTCCTCCAGGTGTTCCTGTTTCCTCCCACATTTCCAAGATATGCTGCAGGTGAATTGAACACTGTAAATTGGCCCTAGGTGTGAGTCTGTGCATGTGTGTGTCTTCTGAGGAAGGTTGTGTGCCAAGATGGCATCTCAACACTGTAAAATACTACTGCCACTCTTTCTGCAGACTAATGATCTGCCGTGGTGACCCCTAATGAGAGCAGCTGAAAAGAGGAGAAGACCTTGTTTTATTGATCTGCTGAAACAGTTTTAGATCCCTTGATCTTGTTCTGAGTTTGTGCAGTCTGATTAACTCTTGCAGAATGTGATTTCTTTAGTGTTTTTGATACTCACTTTTCTAATTCCTGTATCTTGGGCTTTTCCATGTATGCCATTTCCCATAGATAGCAAAGCAGTATGTAAGCACTTGTATTCCATTCTGCCTCTACACACTTGAATCTGATAACCCCCACTTTTTTTGGCAGTTTAAAGATTTTAACCCTGCGATCCTTTTTGTTAGGACTGTCTGAAGTCTTTCCAACTGTTTGATATGTCTGATGAGGTATATCCAGAAGGCATTCTGTTCTATAACTGGTGGAATAGGATGATATCCTCTTCATGATCAGCTCTGCCAAGGAGAAGGATTTCTTGGCATCTGTCCCTACAAGGTGATCAAAGGAGAAGGAATTATCAACTCAGGTTCTCAGGTGTCTTAACAATTTCATTTCAAAGTGGGTATTATCAATTCTATATGCTGAAGGGATGGTTTGTTTGCGAAATGTGGCAATATTTATATAACAGACATTTATGCGTGTAAGTTCCTACTAGTGAGTTTGTGTGTCAGAAGGAAATTTGACAATGACTGCAGTTTGCAGTAATCTGCAAACTTGATTAGCCACAGGTCTTGTTTTTCAGTGTGCAGGTCAGAGAAGTAAACACTAAACAAAAGCAGTCCCAGCACGGAACCCTATGGGATATCAATGGTCATTTTTATGTTCTAAGAAACTGCCCCTGCACCCACACCATAAGAGTTCTGCCTTTCAGCCAATTTTTATATCCATCTTACCATATCAGGGTGCATTTGTAACACGTTTAGTTTATTAATTATGCTAGTAAGGAGGTTGATGTTAAATGCCTTGGCGAAATTAAACAGTTTGTGTTACCTTTTTGAAAAAGTTTACCAGGTTCATTAGACAGGGTTTACATTTTACAAAAACATATTACTACAAATTTAGTCTGATGATATTTTTAATGTCTGTATCAATCAAATATTTTATCATGTGATTTATGGCCTTACAAATGAGACTTGCCAGACTGATGGACCTACAGTTTACAGGTTCAGTATAGCTGCCACATTTATAGAGTGAAAAAAAAAACAGTGCTATACACCATACTTCTGGGACTAAGCCTATAGCCAATCTCAGGTTAATAGCTTATGGAGTGGTTCCTTCAGGCTTGTTTAGTATAACTAAACAAACAGCCCAGTATGTTATCTGCTCCTATGAAGGAAGTGTTAGGTTCTTTCAAGCTTGTTTAGGATAAATTAACAAATAACCCAGTATGTTATCTGGTCCAATGAAGGAAGTGTTAGGTTCCTTCAAGTTTGTTTAGTATAACCTAACAAACAGCCTGGCATGGTATTGTGAAGACTGGTAGAGAAAGGGTGGAGGCTGTCAGCCTAGTCAAATAGAATGTGATACATAATTCTGGCATTTGTAAATATAAATATAAAATACAGGCTTGTTTCTTAAATGAAAGAAAACACTTCAAAATGTGAAGTTCAGGATTGTAGCAACATTGCCATCTGCTGTAAGGAAAACTAAGCCAAGCATTTCAAATGTTCTTTGAAATTAAAATTATGTTTTTTATGTCCTTTGAAGTTAGAATTTGGAGTCAATGAGTCTGGAGTAAGCATCCTGCCTATTGTTTTAAGGCTAAAGTTAATGACCAGAATTTACATATGGAATGTACTTCATTGGTCTAAGTGTAAAAGAATGTAAATGCAGTTTTGGTGTGGCCTGGGAACTCCAGACTAAGTGTCAAAATGATGTAATGTGTATACTGGGAAAACCTAAGTGTCAAAATGATGTAATCTGGGAGGGCCCAGCAGAAATGTGTTAGTGATTTTAAAAACTATTGCTCAGAGAGAAAATGTAAGCGTTTTTGTCTGACTATCCTCATCAGCACTGCCTGTGTCTTAAGTAAGTTATCTCAGAAGTGTGTTTTCTTGTAGAAATAGCTAGGACTATAAAGATTAGACTAAGTGTTTTTCTGTTATGTCAGAACTGTGATCTCTGAACTATTGAATAGCACTGTGGTGTAGTAGTATTGTCTTGTGTTTTTAGTATTTATTATTAAATACTTTTAAACCCTTTTCAACTGTGGCTGGTTTGTGTAGAGACAAGTTAAGCTCTTGAGCACATTACATATTTATAGAGTTTGTTGTACAAGGCCACTCTAATAAGCCTTGACTGATTAGTCACACTTACCAATTGGATAATAATATTGCACAGTAATAATTGGACACCCTTTTAAGGGCCTTTGGGTAGCTGATAATTATTAGTTGGTGGTGGCAGTAATTAGTACCATATAGTCTGGGTAAAGGGGCACAGCTGGAAAATCTGTGTCAGCCTTTCCCAGGAGTGTCTGTGAAGTTATATAAATACTTATCTCAAAGTGTGTGTGTGTGTGTGTGTGTGTGTGTGTGTGTGTGTGTGTGTGTGTGTGTGTGTGTGTGTGTGTGTGTATATGTGTGTGTGTGTCAACTACTTGGGCAGGGACATGAAGCACTGGTTGGACAGAGAGAGTACTGGAGGTTAGCTTGCCAGCTAGGCTGAGATCTGGACCCTATAGCTGTGCCAGTGGGGAGTCTTTTTGGGGACCTGGGGAGCAAGGGAGCAACCGGCCCCAGACTGACTGTGATCTCAGTGTGCACTTAAGGGAAACTGTACTTTACTGTGTGTATTTGTTATCCTTTCCTCTTATATGAGACATCATCTCTGGTGTTAGTGGTGAGGACTGAGGCCATCACAGTTATCTGGTCCTATGAAAGAAATGTTAGGTTCCTTCAAGCTTGTTTGGTATAACATAGCAAACAGCCCGGTACATTATCTGGTCATATGAAGGAAGTGTTTTTATCCTTGGGCAGCATTTTCATGGCACGTTCTTAGTGATAATGGGGGGTGGGGATGAGAGCTATGGGAATCATACAACTTTATAGAGTCATCTCAGAAGTAAATTTGCTCCAGTTTTATTTGCTAGTGTCAGCCAGATCCAAATAGGTTTTGTCATTTTATATGAGTTCTGTGCATTGTTGAGAGTTTTTAGCTTTCTATCATAACTAAAAAAAGGATTTGTAATTTTCCTTGTTTTTAGATGCCAGCCTGTGTTCATGGGCTGCCTTAGTATACATCTACTAGCCTTTTTTTAAATTCTTACAATCCATGAACAACAACCACAAGGACCAGCAGGCTGAATCTCATAAAATAAATTTAATGAATGCAAATAAAAATCAGATAAAACCAAATAAAAGTGTGTATAACAGGATAAAACAGGATAAGCGCTTTCAGGAACATCTCTCTTCTTCAGACCCTACATACTGCATTTATTCTATCTTTTTTAAACAATAGCCATGTCTAATCAGATTCAATGTGAGAGCCTATGTGCCTTCAGTACTGGTTTTAAAAGGACAGGTCCATTTTATCCTGGAAATCGGTTGGCTCAAAGCTGTATTATCAAATATAATTCACATCTGTCAGTATAATTAATTAGATCACCACCCCTACAATTCTCTTTCTGCATAAAAAGCACCATAAACAAAATGTTATGGTCAGAATTATCCTCTATATGGTTATACAGTGCATTATGTTTTACCTTTAACTTGATGTCACTAAGATGTTGTAAAATATGGTCTTTCAGTCGATGATTGGTTTTCCCAAAATAGAAACATGCTCATTGAATGCATCTAGCTAAATAAATAACATTTTCAGTATGGCAATCCAATCTGCATATAAGTGAGGATGATATATCTTCATAGACATAGGATGCCTAAACTAAACTTCAATTATAAGAACATATTAGTGGCAGGCTTTGCAATGCCTACATGGAAAATACAGATTCTTCCTGTTGATTATAAGTACTGTCTCAATGAGGAAACATTTTTACACAATAATTGCTTTAAATTCATATTATTTTTAAAAGAAAAAGATGGAGCGCCCCCCACAATTTTCCTAATATCATAATCAACTAATAAGATTTTCTAATTATGAGACATTATATTACATATTTATTTAATGCCACTACTGTATTTCAAATGGACACATAACTTATGTCTCTCATTCATATCATGAGACTGTTCAAACTTTGATCTTTTATAGAACCATGGTCTCCCTAGTGTATTCCTCAATTCTTTGCTGTTACTTATAATAGTTTTAACCTTTCTCACATTATAACCCTGTCTCACAAATCGTGAAGTTAATAGGTCGTTCTCTTTAAAATAAAGTTCATCATTAGTGCAAAGTCTAGTCAGCTGGAGTGCCTTCTGTGTGGAGTCTGCATGTCCTCCCCGCAGTCGAGTGTCATTTGAAAGACATGCATGAATGGGCGTGCTTTCGTTGAATGTTGGGCATCAGACTGGCAACTCGACACCATAAAAAATCTACTGCCAATCATTAGCGGACCATAGTTCCACTGTTGCGACCCCTAACCGGGAAAAAGCCGGAAAGACAAACATTAGTGCAAAGTCTAGATGCCCTTAGTGCTTGTCCCTTGACAATATTATCAAAAATATGCCTACAGTGCATACTATCATATGCTAATACTGTTTTTCCAACACGTCTTTCTAAAAACAGAAGTATCGGTATGATTTCCATGCTGCAAGGTTAATTTAATAAAGAAATCAATCAAAGTATCAGACATATGCACAGTGAACCTCAAACAGGAGGTACTTTCCTCAAGATATCGAACAAATAGATCAAGCTCTTCTATGTTATTAGCCTATAAGTGAAAAACATCATTCACAAACCTTTGATAAAATAAAATGCTGTCTCTCCATCTAATGTTCTCATTAAATATTACATAGTCCTACCATTGGACCAGAACCAGATTGGCATATGAATTTGTGCATGGAGTGCACATGGCAACTCCCCATCGTTGCCAATAAGATTGTTCTTGAAACATAACCACATTGTTGTCTAACATTAGTTGAAATAGCAAGCATATCTTCTGCATTGTAGTTGTTTCAAATATCATATTTCTTCAGATAATCATTAAGCGCTTGTAAACCATAAGCATTGGGAATAACAGTAAATAAACTATTTATATCTAGTGCCATAAAACATAAACTTATTCCCATCATATGATTCTGTAAATTCAGACAGTGAATGCAGAAAATGAGCTGTGCCTTTTAGTATCACATGTGCTTTAATTAAGGCAACTTTCAGCTTTCTTTCAACACATATAGACAAAGGTTCTGTCGCCCAACCATTTCCAGAGACTATAGGTCCGAAAGGAGGATTTTAAGCACTTTTATTGATTTTGGGTAGACCACTAAAAATCAGAATAATGGTACAGCGGTAGCATTGTTGCCTCACAGCAAGAGGTTCTCCTGTTCGATTCTCGGCTGGAGTACCTTCTGTGTGGAGTCTGCATGTCCTCCCTGCGGTCGAGTGGCCTCCGAAAGACATGCATGAATGGGTGTACCTTTGTTGAAGGTTAGGCGTCAGGCTGGCAACTCGGCACCATAAAAATCGACTGCCAATCATTAGTGGACCGGAGTTCCGCTGTGGCGACCCCTAACCGGGAAAAGCCAAAAAGACAAACAACTAAAAATCAGAATAATGGGAATTTCTACTATAAAAATGAGTACATATTTTCAGTTATTATTTTACTCCAAACAAAGTTGTCTAAGATGTTCTTAATATTTCTGATAATTCTATTCACTTCAGAAACTTTAATTATTGTATATGTAACATCTTCCTTAAGTAGTTCCTTCATCTTTTCCATATAATAAATTCTGTCCATTACCACCACTGCTCCACCTTTGTCAGCTTGTCTTATAGTCAGAGTTATTTATTAAATAACTAAGGACTCTCCTTACTTCTGTATCAGTATTGTAAAAATTCCTTTTATGTTTGTAATGAATACATTTATTAATATCATCCTCACATTCAAAAAAGTTTCTGTAATAGGATGTGATAGGATGGTGGTATATATATGTATTCGTTTTTTTAAACATTTTCAGATGTTAAAGTTCTATTACCAAACATATTTTTCAGGAAAACATTTCTTCCAAATAATTTTAAATCTATGATGATTTCATGGAGATGAGATGATGTGGCAGGCATAGATATTAGCCCCCTATTTAAAACACTAAGTTGTGCCTCTGATAGTTCAATTTGAGAGATATTGTAAATTAATTTAACTTCATCAGTAATCAGAGGGAGTTTTTTCTTCTTTCCCTTCCTCTGCTGTTTGACTGTGTTTGTTTCTCTAGTATTTTCACTTTTACTGGCAGTTTAGGAAAAAATGACCTCATAGCACTACTCGTCTTCAGTCGAGCACCTAAATTACTAACGTTGGATGTATTCTCATCTCTTCCTTCAGTACTATTGCTGATCTGTGTAGATGCAATATCTACCTTATTAGTTTCAATGTTCACTAGTTTTTTATGTTTAATGAAATCATAGCTAGATGTCGTAGATTCCTGCTTCTTATTAGTAATACAGGCATTCTCCTTATTAGTGGGCATGTTGTGGCATTCATTATAAGTACAAATATTATCTTTGTTAGTGGGAGTAGCAAGTGGTTCAATTCTCTGTTTTTTAATATTATAACCACACTCATCTTCAGAAATCCTATTTTTCACATTATTATCATTGTGGTTATTTGTTGACCAAACAATGATAGTTTCTGATTTAAAATCCTGAAAATCCCTTTGTAATTTCCTAATCTAGACTTGTTGGAGCTTAGAATCATAGACCATTAGTGAGTACAGCAACTGAGAGGTATGTATCACTAGAAAAACGCCTTTCTGTTTCATTTTGTTTTAATTCCACTTCCCGTACTAGTTGTTTCTCAATGGGTTCAAAAAACTTGATAAACAAATGTATGTAATTACAGCTGGTATCTAAATTTAGTTGCTGCCAATGAGCCAAAAGATCTGGATATGTATCTCCTTATGTAGGCATATATAAAATACATACGCCTTTGCAATGCAATTTTAAAATATAGGCATGCCTCAAGATGTAATCTTTGCCATTAAATGTTTGCTGATTTTTTTAATTCTTAATAAATTTCCTAATTTTCCCTGACTTGTGGTCTTTAGATCTTTTTTATGTTCTATGTTTGTTCCTTTTATTGCAGATTTTACTTATGTCAGCGGACCATCAGGGTGGTTTGCTTTTAAATTTCCTATTTGGATTTGAGACTACCAGTATTGTACATTTACTTATGTGGGTATAAAACTCTGCTGCAAATCTATCTACTGAGCTGAAGTCTGGAGTAATGTTGTAAGTGGATTTCTAGATTTCATTACAGAATTTGTGGATATTTGTTTCCTTGAAGTCTTTGAATTCCAGTATATTGGTTTCAGGGGATATAGACAGTTTGAGGGGAAATGTTATTAGCTTATGGTAGACTTAATCAGTAGAGCTGTGCATGATAACCCTACATTTGTAAGTGGCTGGTCAAAAGCATTTTATCTTTTGGTTGGGCTAGTAACAATGTGATCCATTGGGGTTTTTATTTATTAGATCTAAAAATATTTTTTGCATATGTATTGGAGGTGTGGGCACATCTTTCAATTGATTGGTAGTTACAGTCTCTAGAATAATGGAGTTCCTATTTAAGAGGAGTTCATCTATGACAGTTAAGAACCTGACATGAACCTTCTCTGTCAAGGAAGGATAAACAAAAGTCATCATAATGATATTTATGTGTTGTTTTTCATTTTTGACAAGTTCAATATTTGGAGTTGTTGGATTCAGTTGGATCCAACCTTGGCACCTTTTTCCATAGCTTTGGATCCAAGGCTCTGACTCCTCTCCTACCCATAATTCCCTACATTTTCCTGATTTACCTCAGATCAAGTTTGCTGACTCATTCTCCAACTATGTGGATCTATTCTCAAAAAAAGTGTAACGACCTGTAGATATTAAAGTCAACAGCTTGCTAAATACCTCAGAATAGGAGATGCAACTTTGAGCAGACAGGGTCTTGGCTGAGGCCTGTCCCAAGCTGTCTAAAAGAAGAACTGGGTGGTATTAAGGAGTGACATTCCTAAGAATGATAGAACCAAAGGATGCGAGTGCTCTCGATCGCACATCCAGTTTGTAATGAGATATAAATGTACGAACTGTTGACCATGTTTCTACAGCACAAATGTCATTGATGGGAGCTCTATTCCTGAATGGTGTAGAAGTAGACTACCCATACTTGTCAAGCAGAGTGCCTCCTTGGCCATCTTAAAAGGAACCTTGATGATTGAATAGGAGATAGGAAATTCACGTCGGGGATCACGTCAGTCGCCCCACTAGACAAGGGTCCAGGGAAGTAAATATTGTGGGAAGAAGTATCCAGGGAATTGTTATGGCTAGGCCTAGTACCAACCTATGAACCTATAAGTAGTCATTACCCTAGTGGAATGGGCTTTTGGTTTCATATGTAGGGATAAGTCCCTGTTATTATATACAAAGGAAATACAGTCTGAAAGCCATTTGAAAACTGTAACTTTTGACACATTTCTTCCCAATTTTATTTTAGAAAAGGAAACAAACAGCTGATCTGACTTTCTTATATCTTTAGAATGGTGTAAGTAGAGCCTAAGCTGTCTGTGAACATCTAGGGTATGCAGTAGATGTTTACTGTTGTTACAGAAAGTGGGGAAAAGACTAGCAAATCAATGGACTGATTCACATTTGTTTCAGACATCACCTTTGGAAGAGAAGAAGGATTTGTTCTCATCGTCACTCTGTCTTTGTTGAAAATAAGGAAAGGTGGTCTGAACAACAGCACAAACGATTCAGAGATTCATTTAGTGGATGTAATTACAGTCAGAAAAATGTTTATTCAAGACAGATACTTAAGATTCACAAATACTTTTTGTTCAAAGGTTTTTTGAGTTAAGGACTGAGGCAAGACCATGACATCCTGTGGGGGAACAGGGCACCTAATTGGTGGTCTCAGTAAAAAAGCTCCTTTTGGGGAAAGCTTTGGAGATTCTGAGAGGAGCAATTAAACTGTCATTATGCCACTCATGAGGCAACAGAATTGACTCGCTCAGTTTGTCTGCTAGTACATTCGCTGTTCTGGGTATGTGCACTGCTACTAGAAAGCAACTGGCCCCTATCCAGAAATGGAGAAATCTTCTGGATTGTCTCTGCATTTTTATATGATAGTAGATGTCCTGGAGATCTACAAAGTACATCCAAATGTCCTTCCTCAACAGAGGCAATAGAGACTGTACCATGACCATCCAAAACTCCATCTGGCTCGCAAACTGATTGAGGTGACTAAGTATCAAAACTGTCCTGAGATCCACTGTTTTCTTCAGAATTAACAAGAACCTGGAAAAGACTCCAGATTCTAACTGGTCTAGGGGGACTTGATGGATGACTTTTCTAAAACAACTTTGAAACTTCTATTGCTGCAGATTCCAACTGACTGGATGGAATATCAGGAATGTTTGATTTGTTTTGTGGAGAGTGCAAGAAAGGAATGGTGCAATCTCTGTTGATCATCCTTAGTACCCAAGAATCTGAAGTGATATTTTCCCAGGCTTATCTGTGTAAGGTTAAGTGCCCACTGATTGCCTCCAATGTGAGGTAGCCAGTTAACCTTTGAGGGGCACTGATAGGGTTTCTCGGCAAATGGACCACAGTAACCCTGATTATGTGCTCTGCTCTGCCCTGGGCAATGTCCATTCGAATTACCTCCACCTCTGCCTTGTGGGGGAGTCTGTCTCCAAGAGTGCTGACATGAAAACCCTAAAATTTTCTGAACCATATTTTCTTATCACCCCTTTGGTTATTAGAATAGGACCACTGAGGAAGTGGAGAAATGGATTCTTATGGCAGAGAGGGTCACTTCTAGTAAGCATCTCTAAATTCTGGTCTGAATAGTGTGGACCTGTCGAAGACAGCAATAACAAATGATGTCTGAAACTTTTCGCAAAGTTGCATAGCTACAAGCCAGGCATGGCAATGCATGGTAATGCCTGTGCTACCTGCTCTTGTTGTAGCATTTGCTGTACTGGACAGCCACTGCATGGCTACATTAGAAGTGGATTGTAGGATACACAATTGGGTAACCACTGTTTTTTTTGAACATCCAAAGTCAAGTTACCTGAGAGGGACTTGGAAATCTCCTTGGAAGTGAGTCAAATGTGCAAGGTAGTCCAGCCCTCTGCATGTGAAGGTCACTGAAGCATAAGCCGGTTTCCCTAGTCTATCCGATGCCCTTGACTCCCTATAAGGAAGCTGGAAAAAAGAGATCTTCTCAGATAGTTTTTTCTTTGTACCTGTTGTTTCTACCATGGCAACTACCGGGGTCCTTTCAGCCAGTGTTTCCTATCCTTTGAAGCTCTAAGATCCTATCAGGTTTCTTGGGGATAGGTTCTATATCATTTGGATCCTTCCATGCCCTCCATGTCACAAGCTCTATAATGGCATCTGGGAGGAACCATCCAGGATGCAGTATAGTCAGTTCTGAAAGCTTTGAGGAATATGGATTCATCCAGGAAAAGATCTTCAATGGACCAACCTCCTGCTCTGCTTCATAAATTCTAGGATATCTCTGAACGTAATGTCTTCCAGGGGGATCTAGGGGAACATCTGCCTTCATCCAAATCCATGTCTTCAGTGACAGACTCAGGAGAGGAGTCTAAGTGCTTCCATTTGCATGTCTGTTTCCTAGGAGCATGTCTCTGGAATTCTGATGCAGACAGATTGGCATCAAACTGTGGACTTGAATGTCAAAGATCCACATAGCTTATGGGTTCTGACTGCTCTTAAAGATAATAATGAGAGGATTAACAGGTTTTACTGGGAGTCAGGACAGATTTGAACTCAAGTTGCACATCTGCCTTCTTGGTCCAGCCAAAGCCCTTTCAACAGTCTCAAAAGTGATCTGGACTGAAAAAAAAATCCCTCTGTCAAAGGTCTCGGGTACTCTACCTGGTTCAACTGAAGTCAGTTCCAAAGATGATCTCTGACCCATGTTATTGAGTGCTGAGTTCCAGAGAGGAAGAGATGGCTCCAAAAGCCTTGGAAATGAGACCACCACCAGGAACCTGACACTGATGCTTCAGCTCCAAGGCTCACCTCAATTCGATAGCATAAAAGTCGATAGAGTTAGAGACATAGGCAACTCTGAAGTTCCCAGAACTGTCAGATCTGACTGAGATGTGCTGGAAGGGTTTGAACCCATGGGGAACTTGATCTAAAAACTGAACCAGTACTGGAGAAAAATGTGACGGGGTTGATAGGTCTATACCCAGACATCCCTTTGGGAAAAATGCTGGGAGTACATCCAAACTGCATCTGTATCCTGAAGAATTTCCTCATCATCCGGTCGACATCCATTCCAGTGTGCCATTTGGGGATTAGACTGAAATCAATGATGAAGCTATTGCAGAAGGTTTGGAAGGCATTTGTCCTGTAAAACAGGTGATTGGAGCCAAGGACTCACTGGTTCAGGAGAAAATCTAGCACGAGGAGAAGGAATTCAGACTTGACCAAGAGGTGGATGCAATTGCCTTGATGTTTTAGGTAGCAGGACCAGTTGAATCCTGGGACATTTTCTTCAATTTTTCAAGTCTGTTTTCTTAAGACCTTTTTTCCTGAAGATTTCTACTTTTCTCTGTGCTTTTCTTTGGACATTTCCTTCTCTTTCTTCCTTTCTGTCCTACTGTTAGGAGATGCTGAAGCTGGTTTGGATTCAGAAGACATGGACACAGAAGATCCTGTCTGAGAGGGAAGTAAGCCTTTCAAAATGAGCTTCTCTCTCCTGCCTTAAACAGACTTAGACCTAAAGGGAACACAAATATCACTCTTAGTCTGTAAATAGGCAGCACCTAAATAGTAAAAACAAAGAGAGTGCAGGTCATGGGGAGAGATTTTGTGTCCACAAGCTGAGCACTTTTTAAAACCCTGGAAGTTTATCCGAGATCAGAAAAAAAAAATATTACCAACATAGCAATCAAAAACTTCTCTTAGCAAAGACATAATTTATATTAAACCCTTATGAATGTTTAAAGAACTATCTAGAAAAAACATACCAAAAAAACTCTTAAGCTATCAAATCTTAACAATCTAAAAATTTAGGAGCCTAATAACTAACACTATACTGTAAAAGTCTTTCATCTACCATGAAAGATTGTGAGAGCTCTTGGACACATGTCAAAATGAATCAGACAGTAAATGAGATTTGAGGTAAATTAGGAAGGAGGAGGGAATTATGGTTAGGGGAGGACTCACAGCCTTGGATCTAAAGACTTAGAAGAAGATGCAGAGATCAGATTCGGATGGATCCGACAACACCAAATGTTGAATAGGACATAAACAGACGACTGATCTGATTTTGTTTAGTGTGATTTGGAGTTCTGATAATTTCCATTTGTATATATCTGGAAATTTGTCTATAGGTGATGTGGTTACTGACAAATATGGACACACCACCACAGCTGACACTGAGGAAGAGAGGTGCTAAACCCAGTTATGGAGGGAGTACTTTCTGGGCACTTAAACCAAGTTTCAGTAATTACACATATGTCAATGTCTTCCAAATACAGGAGTGTCTTAAGTTTAAGCAGCTTATTTACATTTTTGACATTGAGTAGAGCCACCTTAATTTGATATATTTTTTTTATTAAATTATCAAATATGATATAGACAATCATACATTTATATAAATGAAAACAAACCACACTGACATAGTTTTAGTTGTAAGCATTATACATCACAAATCATATTGACATAACACATAACTGCAATTGCAAACATTATACATCACTTCTAATCAATCTAGTCATTGTCAAACATTACATAGCTTATTCAAATCCTGCCTTTTTTTAAACCTCATTCCTTTTCTGCATGTATTGTTCACACAATTCCCATTTTTTCCTATATAATTTGCTCCTACCCTTTTCTAAAGATCCCAATTCCAGTTATTTTGACATTGATACATTTTTTATGCCGGATTATTAATTAATTGAACATTACCTACAAACAGCATGGGCTTTAGCCAGTATACAGAAACATTTGAATGACGTGCGCAGACCATTAATTGCAGAGCAAGTATGACTGTCAAGCATTTCTTTCCATGCTGACACATACTTGATGCCCCTAGAATGACACCAATTATTCAGCCAATTCTTGAAGCCAATCATTTTTTCTTTGTACCTAGACATCACTCATTGAAAGTAGACAATGCCAATCAATTTAAGGTCTTGCTTGTATTTATGATATGTAGGGAGAGCTCAGACATGCCTGTCTGCATGTCTTTCAGGGTTATCAGCACCACGTTTTTCACATCCACATGCATAATTACCATGTAGTGGTTATAGTTATCTGCTGCAAGGATCTTAGGGGCCAGTAAAACTCTGAAGTCCTAAGAATCTGAAAGACTGCTCACAGTCATGCTGTCATTGTCCAGCAAAGGGAGGGGTGAATCTGTGTGTTTCATTATGGAATCAACAATCACTAAAATATTTTTGTTGGTAATGGGTCTTTGTACAGGAAATGACAGCTTTTCTCTCACAATGAGTCTTTGTTGAGCTTGAGATTAGGTTCATAGGCAGCTACTAGGCTATTGGTCCTAGGGCCTATATAAGCCTAGCCAAAAAGGTACCCTGGCTTTCGCCACCCAAGGAAATTATTTTCCTGTGCACCTGTCAAGCAGAGCCACAGAAGTGATCCCCAGGGTGAATTTCCTATTTCACATCCAGTCATCAAGATTTTTCTTTAAGAGTGCTAATAAGTTGTTCTGTTTGACATAGATAGGTAGTCAGTGTTATGTGATGTCATACTTGAGTTTAACTTTTGCTGAGACTTAATCTTTACAGGTCTAAAAGGCTTAGTTAAGGATTTCTTTACAGCATCAGCATTTCATCATCTGCTAATCCAGTGACAGGACAGGATGAACAAATTCACATGACACATTTTCTATGTTTTTTCTTGCCTGTCTCATTAACCCTCTGCCTAGTCTTAAGCACAGCCTAATCTTTGTAAATATTCATAACCTTGCTCGACAGCAGTACAATTTTATACTAAAAAAACACTAACTTGTCTATGAACTGATCAGATGGACAAGGATAGTTGACTTCTTTCTGCTTTTTATTCACTGCTCTTCAGTAATACATATTCGAAAGAAGGGGAGAAAAGTAAGAAGAATGCAGTGTGCTGCAAAAGTTACTCTTGCATGAATATTATGAAATCTTACTTTAAGCTGACATTTGCAATAGATAATACTTAAAGGCTAAAGGAAAAGTAACAATGTTTTATTGTTATCATGAGTTATTAAAGTAGTAAAAATTAAGCACTATAAAAAAACAATCAATGCTTAGATAATGTACTTTTTTATATGTCTGAAATCAACTTACAACATTTAATCACAGATTAAATAAAATATCTAATACAGAGGCCTACATTCTGAATTTAAAGATACTCTCTTACAAAATATAATTTGAGGTACTTTCAGAATTAGGTTCCAGTCCTGTATGCCTGTATCAGAGAAGGTAGTTGATTTATTTATCCTTTGTAGACCAGGTTTGTCCCACTAGGCTAGTAGCTTCTTTTCAGGGGAGACCAGAGATGGTATTTATAGAAGAAATGTGGCCAGGCATTGGGGAACATCCCCTTCTCTTTGCATACAGGGGTATGAATCATTTGTAGCACTTCCAGTTTCTGGCCCAAGAGTGGAGGTGGCTTGGTGAAAATGGGAGAAAGTATGGAGCCATGTAATAATGAAACAGTGTTAGATTCACATGTAAATGTTGAATTACTTAGCTTGGATGGAAGAAAAGAGAAGAGACAAGGAAGTTAAGAAATGTAGCTAGAAGTAGCAACGAGTTAAAGGCGAACAAGTGTTTAATGAAGAATTTAACAGGAAGTGATAAAGTGAAGACATATGCGCCTTCACAGGAATTTCATGTGGTGGTGGAAGGAAAAAAGAAAGTTATACCAGTGACGGATACGGGGGATTTTTTTCCAGCAAATCCTCTTCAGGGAAAAGGATTCAACACAATAGTGTGTTGTTACAACCCTACAGTTGGGAGGGTAGTGGGATGTTTAATTTATGGACTTGGCTGATATGAGTGATCCAGAAATTGGTAAAGAGGTTTCCTGGTGTGAAATTATGAACAGAATACAGTGACAGGATGGCTGACGAGCAAAATCTCCAGTAAATAAGTCATACGCAGAAGTGGTGAAGACAGAAGTGCAGTAAGAAAAAGAGGAGAAGAAAGATTCTATAATTAAGAAAAAGAAGTCATTCAAAATAAGAACAGAAAAAAAGAGGATGCTGAACTGGACAGATACAAAGTATGGGATGAAATAATTGCACCTCTTGGCACCAAAGCAAATAAGGTAAGATCTTTTCTACATATAAATAAAGAGACTTAAGAGACTTACTGTGACATTTTTTTTAATCTGGGCAATTGATGGAGAAATGTATAGGTGAATATAAAAAAGACTGTTGGACATTTTTCAAAGAAACACAAAACAATGTCATATACAATTTAGAAATGAAGTAGAGAAAGAGACTTTAAAAGGACATATATTAAAAATGTGCAGAGATCTACTATTTCAAAAGTATATGATAAAACATGTTTATGGACTGGGGTGTGGGACTGTCTTGTGATTTTAAATGTAAAAAATGAAAAGACTATGACCAGTTATCATTAGAAATGTGGAGGTGGATAAAGGTATGGTGAGATAATTAGGTCAACCAAAAACTTGTTTTCTTTGTGGTAAATCAGATTGACAATTGTGAAAAGAGAAAATGTTACATATGGGGGGAAACAGGGCATGATATGAAGCCGTGAGTTAAAGTATTATAAATGCAAGAAGACAGGGCATTTAGGTATGAAATATGAAGAGACAGAGTCAGAGAATATGGATACTCAGACTGAGCAGAGACAAGATACTAAACACTTAGAAGTAGAATCAGAAAGTATAGATAACAGAAATAGATTTGATACAGACAGGTGCTCCAGAAACTGAAAAACAAAAGCAAGAAGTTGATAATGAAAAAAGGCAGTATTAGAAGAAGAAGGTTCAGATGTTAGTGATATGGAAGACATGAAATGGAATGTAGTTAAACAAAAAAGAAGTCCTACTGGTAAAAGAGTATAGGAAAGCAAAAGAAAACTTATTGACGGTTATAAAAAAAGAAAAAAGAAAGGAAAGAGATAAATAAGATATTGCTACTTGTAAAATTTTAGCATTAAATATTAATAGTTTAAAAAATTTGGTAAGAAGGATAAATATTATTGAGTGGTATAAAAATAGGATAATGATATCATTATTCTGGAAGATTCTAGAGTCTTAACTAAAGAAGAAATACATCAAACTGAAATGTGATGGGGAAGTAATGTGATTATGGAATTTAGGGAAAGAGACCTTTTCAGAGATAGTTATTTTGTATGAGAGTATGATAAAAGTTGTAGATACTATTTTGCTAATACTGGGGAAAGTTACCATTCTTGATATAAGATGGAATGATCAGGTTTTAAGAACTGCTGCAATTTATGCTTGTGTGACAAAATGAGAAAGAGAGCATATGTTTAAGAAATTAATTAAATATGTTGCTATAAATATGAAGATAGCTGTGGTAGGTGATTTCAGCTTTAATTTAAGATGTCAAAAGAAAAAAGATTATGATGTGAAAAAAGTATTAGAAATTATAAAGTGCAGGCAATTGAGAATTTGGAATAAAAGTACATGGACTTACAATAGAGGAGAACATAGACTAGAAATAGAATATTTTTTATTTTCTGCGGGATTTTTAATAGTAGAAGAAAATGTTTTGACTACAGTTTTTTTCTAACCATATAGCTATTCGGATTCAGTTGAAAGGGAATGATGAACATTTAAAAATAGGCAAAGGGGTTAAAAGAATAGTTAAATGGGAAGAGGTAGGAAAAGATAAAATTATGGAACTGTGGCAAGATCATTTAGAGATGAAAGTGTTTTATAAGGATTGGTCAGAATGGTGGTTATGTTTTAAACAAAAGCAAAATAAATGTTATATGCAATGTGAACAAGAAAAAATGAGGGTAGAAGAAATCAAGTATAAAACATTAAATAATGAGATGTTTGATAGTCTAGAAAGAAATCATGATTTTTTTTGTTAAAGAACAACAATCATTTTAGTTGAATAAAGCTAAAATAAAGCATTTGTTGTATAAGCAGAGGTACTTTCTGCATGGGAAAAAAAGAAGAAACTGAACCTTATCTGAGTAAGATTATTAAGGAAAATAATAATACAATGAGGCAAATGAAAGATAGGGTATTATGTATGATACACTGGATACAATTATGAGAATAGTAGAAAATTATAAAGAAGAATTATTTAAAGGACAAAGCATACAAACACATGATGAATGGAAAGTACTTTCTTTTTTAGAAAAGGTAGTAAGGAAATGGAGAAAAATATTATAACTGAAGAATTAGAAAATATGTTAAAGTTAGTTGATCTAGAGTCAGCAGGAGGACTGGATGGAATAGAATATAATAATGTATAAAAACATGACACATGTACAAAAAGAGTATTTTTAATGGTGTTAAATGAATAGCTAAGTAAAGAATTTCAATATAAAGAGCTATGTAGTGGAGTAATAAAATTTATATGGGAAAAGGTTGTAAGGAAGAAATTCAGAATTGGAGACCAATAGTCTTAAAAAATACAGATTATATTACAGATTATAAAATATTTATGAATATTTTACAAAGAAGAATGCAAAACAAACTAAATAAAGTTATGAATAAAACATACATGGTGTAAAAGAAAAAGGTATAGAAGAGTTACTTTTAGTTATAAGGGAATTAGTAGACAATGTATTATGTAGAAAAAATCAAGCTAGAATTATAGTAGGTGATGGAAGCAAAGCCTTTCATTCCATTCAGCACAATGTGTTATGGGATACATTGAGTAATATAATATAGGGAACAAGATTATAAGGGTGCTCATGATGGCATATAAATTGAATATATACTAAAGACTTTGATTAATGGTTGGTTAAGTAAGGTACTTTGGAAGGGTATAACACAAGGATGTCCCTTGAGCAGTATAATATTTACTTCAGTAATGAATGTGATTTCCACATTTATAAATAAATGGAAAAGATGAATTTCATATCCAGTGAAGGGATAGTCATGCCAATTTTATCTTATGCAGATGATATTATAATTACTGCAAGAAACAGTACAGGTATGGGTAAAATACTAAAGGTTTTGCAAAACTGTTTCAATGTACTAGGATTGAGCATAAATAAAGAAAAAGGTCAAGGATTAGGTTTTGATGGTATGTTGAGACATGTTAAGTTTAACGTTACAAATATAAAAGTGCTTGGGATTTATTTTGGAAAATAAGAAAATACATTATAGTTATGGAAAGAAAAAAAATGAAAAAATTAATGTGTAGGTTTTGGAAAACTTTGAGATTGTCCTTCAAAAAGAAAGATTATCTGATTAATTCTACTCTTTTAGCAAAAATTTCATATTTGGCAAGTGTCCTTAGCAAGCCTGTTTTGTGTGAAAAAGAAGTTTATAACATTATTTTTTTCATTTATTTGGAGTTCTAGATTGAACCAGATAAAGTGTATTATATGTTAATAGAGAAGTCTAGGATTGATTAAGCCCATAGTCTATACAGCACCTTTGCACTTATTTAAAATATTACAATTTTTAAAGTGTAATGATGATTCATTATTAGTACAAATACTGAAATTCAAGTATAAAGAAAAATGGTCATATATATGGATAATAAAAGAAAGAGGTTATGGACCAATTATGAAATCAATAATTATCAAGAGAATATTTTCTCATGGAAAATAAAACTTGATGATATAGAAAATAATAGAAGAAAATGATACAATAATGTTATGAATAAATATTTGTGTGTATATCCAGGGAGAGAATTATCAAGATGTAGAACTGCAGCAATTCAAGCTGGAATGTCAAGATGTAAAGAAATGGTCAAATGTCAAGATGTTTTATGGAGACTTAGTATACAAAACCATCCAATGAAGACAAACATGCTATATAATATGAAGAAAGATAGAATTTGTCTGTACTGTAAATAATTTGAGACAAGTAATCATGTTTTTCTTTAATGTAGATGAACCAAAACATTATGGAAGAAGCTAGTTGATTTGAAATTTAGAAGGAACTGAAAATGTAACTGAATTAAAAAGAATATTGTAAACGAAGAGGAGAAAAGCATGGAACAAATATTTTTAAAACAATGTCTTGCATGACGTGGTTAATTTGGAATCAAAGAGTTAAGGAAATTTTGTTGAATGAAAGATGGAATTTAGCAATGACGTTAAAGAAAATAAGTTTGTTATGAAAAACTGCATGGGGATTACATAACTAAAATTATTTTTCATTTTACTGTGTATTAATAAGATTGTAAAAAATGTTTTTCATTTAAATAATGTATATATTGTACATATGTATTTTTGTAATTTGTTGTCTTTTTTTTATATAAAGGATCCCTTCTCTTTTCTGTAGGTGCCATGGGATCTCTTATATCCCCCTGAGCTACTAACAAATCCTTGGTTTAATGTTTCATCTGAAGTATGACATGCTCAGCAGTGAAGCACCCCCTGATTATACAGGACTGCTTTCAGGTAGGTATAATAATGCTATCTTAGGTTTCCTCTGTGGTCAACACTCAGCTTCATCCATCTTTTGCTGCCTGTGATTGCGTCAGCCTCACTTCCCTGATGATTTTTGCCCTTTCCCCCAACTTTTGTTGCTTTTTGAAAACAGGAAAGTATCTTCTCTCCACTCTTGATATATTCCCATCATTTGACCCTGATCCCACCTATGTCACCTCTCTATTTTCTCATTTTTTCAAACATCTTTAATGAATTATCACTTATGACATGGGCAAATTTACATGCATATAAAAGTAGCCACAGTATAGTAACATAACGAACATTAATTATACTTTACATATATTGCTATATATCATACAACCTAAGGAGTATTACATAAATTATTAAATTCCTAACTTCTTTTTAAACAAGAAGCATCTTTATTAAATCACCATTCTCTACATAAGCAATCAAACATTTATATAAATGAAAACAAACCACACTGACACAATCATAGTTGCAAGCACTTTACATCACAAATCATACTGACACACTCCCAGTTGCAAACAATATACATTACTTATAATCTACCCAAGCTTTCTCACTCAAACATTACATGGTTCATTTAGGTCCTGCCAACTTATAGACCTCACTGCACCCCTGTATGTATTGTTCTCACAATTCCTATGTTTCCTACAGTATGTAGTTTGCTCCTACCCTTTTCTAAGGATATCAGTTCCAGTTGTTTTATCTCTGTTACTATATCCACTACTTCCAATGTAGTTGATTTAGATTTTGATTTCCATTTTCTAACATTTGCTTTTTTTGGTAGCCACCATTATTAGACAACGCAAGGCCTTACCATGTCTAGGCAATTCCAATTCTGTATCATAGGTCAGAAAAAATCAACTCCCTCATCAGATCAATCTGCCCACCCAACATCTCCGACAGTGCATCCTGCAGGGATTCCTTAAACTCTGTCAACTTACTGCACTTCCAGAAAATATGTTCTCAGTTACCTTTTTCCTCTCTTCATACCTCCAACATTTACTGTCAGCCTCAGGAATAATTCTCTGTAGTCTGAGGTATAAAAATATCGATGTAAACATTTCCAGGCAAAAATACTAAATCATCTAGACTTTGTTGCATATTTGGGAGACATACATATATCCTCCCATTGTTTCTTTGTGAATTGCTTATCCAGTCTCTCTTCATAATCCTTTCTAACCTCCTATGATTGATTCTTATAGTTATCATGCAATATTTTATATGCTCAACTAATTATTCCTTTTTTAATGGCAACTTCTGTTCTAGATTCTATTAAAAACTCTACCAGTGCTGATCTTTCATTTAGGGCCTTCCTATTTCTTTCTCTTTGCCTATACTCTGATATCAATCCCTGATAGGGAAGGCAATCTCTAATCTACAGTCCAAATGAATTCTTGGCATCTTCCCATTCTGTTATCCTTCCCTCTCTAGTTATTTTCTCCCAATCCCTTGGTTCCTTTGTCAGTTTTCTCTAATAACTTCTAGCCCCTTCTTGTCTACTTTCTCTATCCCTAATTGCAGTCATCCCTATCGGCAGAATCTCCTTTCTCCATTCCCGTGTTGGTTTAGTTCTTAGAATATATCCTGCTACTTTATGGATATAATATTCAGGTCTATATTACATAGTCGAACAAGCAGAATGTAGAGTAACCTTTAATCGACACATATGTGTCAAAGCTGCACATCATCGAATGGCCAGATCATCAATTTCTTTCCAAGAGAACGAAATTGATAGGCCAACCACACACACCACATAAAAACAAACACTATAACGTGGGGGAATTCGCCCCCACACCCCCCTAACTAAATATACTAACATCGAGATCACACTACAGCTGGGAAAAGGGCAGATTTAAAAGAACGGTCAACCAATATCTTTCCCTTGGAAAAAAATTGATGATTTGGCCATTCACTGAAATGCAGCTTTGACACATATGTGTTGATTAAAGGTTAGTCGAAATTCTACTTGTTTGACTATGTAATATAGACCTTAATATTCTGCATGATTATTTCTATTCTCCTTAAAGGCCTGCATCCAAAATCCCAGTATCTCATTGTTTCTTGAGCTTCTCCCATGTTTCATCATCATCTCTTTCCACTTTGAGTTATAGTTTTCTGCTTGTGCTATATATAGCAGTCTTAACTGTGTAGCTCTGAAATACCCCTTCAAATTGGGTAATCCCAATCTGCCCTGTTCTACTGGAAGAAGCATCTTATCCCACTTGACTCTTGCTGTCTTCCATTCCCAGATAAAGTCCTTCAGCTCTTTATTAATTGCTACCCACACCGTCTCATCTGGTTATTAGAAATATGCCTGACCTGTGTATAACACTAAAGGGACTAAAAATATTTCAACTGCTTGTATCTTACTATCCATATCCATATAACAAAGCTTTCATTTTCTCAGTTTTTTTATTACCTTTTGTTTAGTCTCTTCCCACATATCTTTAGCTGCCACACTAGAATAATTTTTAATCCCCACTCCTAAATATTTCATTTTATCATGTCCCCATAAGTATGGGTATTCCTGAACCAGTTCATGTGTGGGTACATAATTTACCACTAAACCTTTGTTTTAGCTTCATTAATTTTGCATCCCGAAAAAAATCTGATACTGTCTCAAAATGTTCCACAGTGTAATATCTTTTTCTGGTTTTTCAGGTACAAAATAATGTAATTTGCAAATAAAAACATTTTTTATTGACAAAATAATATCATCTGCAAAGAAAGCCAGCTTTTCCTGATTACCATATTATATCCTTGGATTTCTGAATCCCTTATTTTCCTTGCCAATGGTTCTAAATATAATGCAAATTATAAAGGGGAAAGAGGATACTCCTGCCTGGTTCCTCTGCTCAAGCAAAAATTATCAGAGAGGACCCCACCCACTTTAATTTTCACCTCTGATCCCTCATATATTCTCCTAATCAACCTTATAATTTTTTTAGGAAATGCAAATGCTTCCATTGCCCTGCTCATAAAGTCCCAGCTTACTCTGTCAAACACTTTCTCTGCATCTAGACCCACCAATAACAATGGCAATTTCTTATGTTCTGCTTCCCTCTGGAACATCAGTGTTCTGTTAATGTTGTCAAATGTTTGCCTACCTTCCACAAAACCGCACCGATCCATAATACGCTGGTAGTTAAACTCTTTAAAAACTACATGCTGGACTGCTCCAGCTTCTTTCCCTGAGATTCTAGCCACTTGCCTAGTTTATCTTACTGGACTCGATTTGATGAAGACATTGTCATTTTAATGGAAGAGATCACTGGGGGCTGTTTAAAACTTTCATTTAAAGGCTCACTGCTGCATTTCAGCTGTGAGATAACATGTCTGCAGTTTGTAAATTTGATCTGGGACCCTCCTCCCAGTCTAGTGTCATTACCTCATTCTACCCAGTACAGGGAGAACATTTGAGAAGGCCAGTCAGCTTAGTTTCTGCTACTCCTTTCTCTCTTTCCACTAAAAAAAAAAAAAAAAAAAATTTAGACCAATAAGCAAAACAGTTTCCACTATTAAGAGCCAATATCATCCTGAGTGGCAGTTTCAATAGGTGGTAAATTCAATTTATCCAGGACAGAGATGAGACCCTATGAAGGAGGAATTTACTTGTGAGGGGATTTCACATACAATACCCTTTTCATGAACTGCTTTACCAAACAGAGAAAAAAAGAGAAGGAGTCATTGGCAGACAAGCAGGGATGGCTACTAAATACACCTTAATGAAAACATACGATAAACCATCCTGAGTAGCTCACACAAATATTTCAAGACCAGAGAAATGTTAACCTCAAGGAACCATCTGTTCCTGCTTAGGCATCACTTAGAAAACCTCATCCATCTGTAAACATAAGAGTTTCTGGTAGCATTTTTGATGCTGCATATCCTTAAGAAACAATGAGCCATCCAGGCTGTCAGTCATAGTTGTTCCAAATTGGGCAGCACCAGTTACCCCTGAAACTTGGTGAGCGAATCCAGAGTGTGAGGAAGTATGTGTTAATTGCACTTGGCCAATACCAGTAGAAGGGAAATCAAGATTGCCTGGGCCAATACAGGAGTCACCACAATGATCTTTGGTCTTTTTTTCTGAATCTTCAGAAGTACCCCGTGAATCATTGAAAAGAGAGAAAATCTATACAGGTACATTCCTGTCCAATGGAACGAAAATGTATCTGTTCTCCAAGTATAGCTGCAAGGATGTCTGTGAAAGAATTCCTCCAGCTGTCTGTTTTGAAAGTAGGCAAACAGATCTACTTGAGGCATTCCCCACATCTGGACTGGGTCTTGAAACAGCACTACCTTGAGACATCACTTGTGTTGGTCTGCCCGGGATCTGCTTAGTCTGTCTGCTGCAACATGTTGCTCTTATGATGCCTAAAGGCTTACAGAATTTTGTAAAGCCAGCTCCCAGGCCATCATTACCAACCATCACAGAGAGTATGAATTTGTACCCCCTTGTTTGTTGAGGTACCACATCATTGCGGTTTTGTCTGTAACCATAACAGGAGGAACTGAGGTCCATAAGTGATGAAGGACTTTCAAGGCATGGATCACAGCCAACATATCATTGATACTGATGAGCTTCCATGCATCATTAAGCCTCCAAGTAGGCCTACACTTGCACTCCCATTGACACAGCTCACCATGTGAAATTGAATGAATCTGTCTGGATAGACTGTTCTGGAACAGGTGGGAAGAAAGGAAGTCCCAGATTGATACTTATCTGTGTTCTCCAATATTGTAACTCTTGTGTGGTGGAGTTCAGCAATGGAAACTGGGATGCTTTTGAATGTAAGTGCTGGGCCAAACAATTTTGTACATATAATTGAATTTTCATCACGTGGAGATGGGTTAGTGGTATCATGCTAATCATGAATGCAATCAGTCCTAGAATTTTTAGAAATGCTATTGCTGAGGCAATGTTCCTCCTGGATAATTCCTGAAACATTGTCTGGTACATCAGGATCTTGTCTTTGGGAAGAAAGGCCATTCTTTTGTTGAAGTCAATTAAGCACCCCAGGAAGACAAGTCTTTGCGAGGGTGTAAGGCAAGACTTCCAAAGATTCAACTTAAACCATAGCTGGGAAAGTAAAGTCAAGACTTTCTCTTGCAATTCCAAACATTAGGAAACAGATTTTACACAGATCAGCAACTCATCCAAGTAAAGAAAAATGCAAATGCCAAGGGTCAGATGGTGATCCACTACCAAATCAAGGTATTTCATAAACACTTGAGGTTTAGTGGATAGCCGAAAGGGTAATGCAGAGAACTCTTAATGCAAACCAGACACAACAAATCTCAAATAGTTCCTGAAGCAAAAAGCAATGGGGATATCATGATATGTCTCATTCAAGCCCAGGGATACCTTAAAGCAGTGGTCTGGCAGAAGAGGAAACAGTGTCTGCAGGGTGTGGCTCTTGAACTTGGGGACTATGACAAAGGTATTCAGGAAGGATAGGGCCAACACTGGTTTCCATGGCAGCTCTCTTTTGGGGACTAGGAAAATTCCAAAGTAGAAACCTTTCATTCTTTCCTAAAAAGGAAATGGATCTATGAACCCTGAGCCCAGCATGTGCTGGAGTACAGGTGGGAATAACAAAGTCTGGTCTTGCATGTAAGGGGGGAACCCCCTCAATCACAGGCAGTTGTTTCTTCCTCTGCCACTTGTGCCCTCTGACAATGGTACTGAACACCCTTTCAATGGAAACCACTGAAGACCAGCCACCATGTTGACAGCTAACTTTTAGGAAGGGCACCCGGAAGGGAACTTGGAGAAGACAGGTGCCAAGCCTCGGCATAATCATAAGTTGGGAGGGTAGTTATTCTTCTTGTTTGATAGAGTTCTCATCCTGTCATTTCCTTTTGTTGTCTTGTTTTTTGTTTGGCTGGGACTTCTGTTTGTTGGGTCACCAAACATTATCCTGGCTTATTGGGCAGAAGCTTGGATATTAAGAACATTTTTGACACCCCCTGCACCAGTTTACTTCTGTCATTCTGGTGTTAAAGGATCTGATTAGATGCTGTACCAAACACACAATCAGAATCAAGCAGAGCATTCATAAACTCATCAGAAACATTTTGGCTGTGCAACCAAGCCTACCTCCTTACCACAACTACTGACAATACATTTTTGAAAACACTATTAGCCTCCTAAAAGGCACTCTTTAAAGCATGTTTAGATACTTGAGAAACACTGAAAATAATACCTTTGACATAGTCTTTCTGCTCATCAGATAATGGTGCAGCAAACCCATCTAAACTATACATACACCTAAACACAAACTTTGACATAATACGCTGGTAGTTAAACTCTTAAAAAACTACACGCTGGACTGCTCCAGCTTCTTTCCCTGAGATTCTAGCCACTTGCCTAGTTTATCTTAATGGACTCGATTTGATGAAGACATTGTCATTTTAATGGAAGAGATCACTGGGGGCATAGAAGCAGGGTCTGCAGACAAGGGGGGGCTTGGAGACCAGGTATGGCTGATAATACTCTGAATTTCCTAAATACGTTTTAGGCAGAGACTCATTCAGCAGAGCAGGATTGCAAGTTTTCTCAAAAAAGATCCCCCAATGCTGGGATCAATGGAGGGAAGGTCACTACATCTGAGGCCTCATCCTCCAAAAGATCATATACCCAGCTGATCTCAAGAGCAGCCAGTGATTACTCCCAGTTGAATATATCCCTAAATCTAGCTAGCATTTGGGAAAAGGAAAACACCTGTTTGGGTTTTTGAACCTGTTTATCCTCAGAGGAAATTGACTGGTCAGACTCTGACACTTCCAAAACCTCAGATTCTGGATTCCCTCCAAAATTGGGATCCATTTGTGACTGAACAGGGATGAGAATGCTGGCATTACATAAAAAAAAAGTTATATACTCACCATAATGTTCCATCTGTGTTGTCCATTAGCATTCTTCCTCAACTGATGGGTTTGGATCTGATCCACGGATCTGACTCGGCCATTACTAAAGGTTGTGGTGCCTTTAAAACTCTTGAGTGTCTACCTTAGTTTAATTCCTCAACTCTAAGTTACCATAAATCTTGTTTTTTGACTTTACTAGAAGATGTGTGATCAAAATAATAGGATAGGATACATAACAGTTAACAGTTTAAATGTATCTTAAGAGATGGCAGAAAGAGGGTGGGAAGTTGAGGAAGAATGAAAATGGACAACACAGATGGAACGTTATGATGACTACGTAACTTATTTATCTGATGTTGTAAATTTAAATTTTTCCTCAACTGATGGGATAGAGTCCCTAGCTACCTAAAGACTCCAGGTGGACTCTAAGGAAGGATATTCCTGAGCACAGCGGACCCAAAGAATGCTCTACCCCTGGAGACCAGATCCAGTCTGTAATGAGTGATAACGGTATGAGGCTTAGACCAAGTTGCTGCTGCACATATGCCATCCATGGAAGCTCTGGATAGAAAGACTGAAGAAGTTGCCATGGACCTAGTTGAATGAGTTTGTACATGTTTTTGTAAGGTAAGACGCAATGTATCACAGATAAAGAAAATACAATCAGTGAGCCATCTGGCTAAGGTTACTTTTGCCACCAGTTTGCCCAATTTCATATCAGCAAAAGATACAAACAACTGATATATTTTCCAATGTCTTTGGTCTGATGTAAGTAAAAATGTAATTTCCTGTGAACATCCAATAAATGCAACATATATTTTCCTTTATTTGCAAACTGAGGAACGGACACTGGCAAATTAATGGATTGATTGATACTGGCTTCTGACAGCACCTTGGGGAGGAAGGAAGCATTTGTTCATACTGTAACCCTGTCTTTATGAAAAAATCAAGTAAGGGGGTTTTGAAGACAAGGCCTGAATCTCTGAAACTCAACCTGCCAAGATAATGGCCACCAGAAAGACCGTCTTTCAAGATAGAAATTTAAGTTCACACTTAGCTGCCGGTTCAAATGGTGGATGTAGCAATGCTTGCATTACCAGATTGAGATCCCATGGTTTATTAGAATCTTTAAATGGTGGTCTCAAAAGGAGAGTACCTTTCAAAAAAGCATGGCACAGTTTATGGGAGGCTACTGAACAGCCTTTAACTCCTATGTGAAAATTAGAAATTGCTGCTAATTGAACCTCAATCGTTGATGAACTAGCACCTTCTTTAAAAAATAAGGCCAAAAATTCAAGTATGTTGCGTACTGGAGCTGAAAAAAGGGATCAACATGATTCTGTTCAACCCAGAAAACAAATCTTTTCCATTTACTTGAATACAGATTTTGTGCTGAGGGCTTATGGGAAGATAAAATAATTTGATGGACAGAGGAAGAGAGCATTGGTTTTCTGGCTTTCAATGGAATTGCTGTAAAAAGTCAGTGAAAGTCCACACAATAATGATACACCAAGAATCCATCCACTGTGCTGGGTGCCAAAATCCTCTCAGGCAACAAGGTTTGCAATAGAACACTGATTTATTAATAAACGACACTTTTTTAAAAAAAAAAAACATTAACCACGTTAAGCGCTTTCATCTACTCAAATAGACTTCATCAGAACACCTTCATTAAAAACAAGATGGGTTTTAAATACACTTCCAACCAATAATATCCTTTGATTAATCTTTCAATTAATTATACTCCAATATTTAAAGTGCACAGTGCTTTATACTTTCTCTTACATGTATATGATTACAAAGCATTCATAAATTTGTTTAAAAACTTGTTTAAAAACTTGTTTAAAATATAAACATACAATGAAATCCATTTCTATGCTGTTCATCACCAATAATAGTCAGTTTTACTTTCCAAAACAGGCTTAATTGAAATACTGTCATTTATTCCTGGGTATACAGAAGCATTTAACAAAATCTGCCATTTGATTTCTTTTTCCCCTAATTTGTTACTAGTATTGTGGCCCCTGGGATTAACTTTTATTTGCTCTAATATTGCAAATGTAAAAGTATCACAACTTTTACTTGTAGCTAGGCATCTGTATAATGCATTTTCATTTCTTTCTTTCTTATACAATAATAATGATCGTATATTCTATTTCTTAAACACCTTTCTGTTTTGCCCACATAATAACATGGGCATTTTGTACACTTAGCTAAATAAATCACATACTGGGTCCGGCAATTACCATTCTTAAATCTTATAACTGTTTTGTTTATGTCTTCTAGTATGAGGGATGCACTTTCCATTACAGCACTACACTGGTTACACTGCCCACACTTCCGAGTGCCCCCATCCTTTCCTTTACTATTTTTAATAATGCATTTATTTTCAAATTTACTCTTCAGGTTTTCTCCGGTTTTGTGAACAAACATCGGTTGTTCCCCTATAATCTTATATGTTGTACCTTCAGTTTTCATTATATTCCAATTTCTTTCAATTATTTTTTGCATTTCTTTGGCATGTGACCCAAATTATAAATACATGCTCTCTGATATTTGTTTCTATTTCCTTCTTCTCCTTGTTCTCTCCAAAAATTTCATTTTCAGATGTCTTAACTAACCCAGTGCCAAGTAAGGGTTTGTATTTTTTACCCCATTCTTCTTTTACATATTTTTTAGTGCTATCTATCAGTTCAGTGGGATATGCTCTTTTCCTGAACATATTACCAATATTATCTAATTCTTCCATATCTTCATATTCCAATGTCATTCTAGCTAGTTAAGCAGAGATTGCCTCTTAGTAGACGATATGAGGCAGACAGTAGCTGGAGTTTTTTGAGTCTGTCCATGTACAACATGTGTTTAAGGCCTAGGATCCTCTTCGTGAGGTACTTTTGTGGCCTTTCCAGCTGTTGCATGTGTCTAATGAGGTACATGCCAAATGGGGCATTATACTCAATGATTGGCCTAATAAGTGAAGAGTAGACAGAGAGAGATGATGATTTCTTTCTTCCTGGATGCAATACCCTTGGTAATGAGATGTGCCACATAGAAGGACTTTCTGACCACAGTAGCAATGTGGTGGTCAAAGAAGAGGTTGCTGTCAAACTGTGTCCCCAGATCTCTTATAATGCCTTCAGTGTTCAGTGGGCTCCCATCAATGTGGTAATTAGTGGGAAGTGAGTTTTTCCCAAAGGGGATGATGATGCAGTTTTTTGGCATTAAGCTTAAGGCCATGGTTTCGACAACAGTCATTGGTCTCAGTGAGGTCTTTCTGTAGGATGTCTACATCACTTGGGGAGATAATAATGGCTAACAGCTTGCAGTAGTCTACAAACATGGTTAGTCAGAGTTCCTCTGTGTTGGCCTGGACTTCTGAGGAGTTGATGCCAAACAGTAGAGGACCCAGGACTGATCCCTGTGGGACTCCACTCGTGACTGGTTGGCAGTCTGACTTGGAGTCCACTACTTTCACACAGTGGCTTCTATCTGTGAGCCAATTTGCAACCCACCTAGTGACATAGGGGTTGATGCCTAGCTTGGTGAATTTATCAATAATTTCTGAGTGGGGAATGGTATCAAAGGCCTTGACCAGATCGATGTAGGCTGCACTTGCCTTGCCCTCATCCATAGCTCTGGTGACTGACTCAGAGAAGTCAACCATGTTGAGCAGGCATGATATACCTTTCACAAAACCAAATTGCTTAGGATCTAGAGTTTGGAGATTCCCTATATCCTTGTTAATTAGGTCCATGATGATGTGCTCCATAGCCTTATATATCACACTGGTCAGCCTAATGGGCGATAATTCCCAGGGTCTGTAGTTGCTCCCCCTTTATGGAGAGGGATGACTGAAGCAGTGCACCATTTGGTAGGGACAAAGCCTGAGGTGAGGCTGTGATTGAACAGGGCACACAGATGTGGTGTCATTTACTTTGTAGTTCATGTAGAACACATCCAGGGATATTGTCGGGTCCCATGGAAGCTGTATTCTTGGCCTTGGACAATGCAGCTTTAACCTGTGCTGCAATAATGCTGGGTGCCTGGCATTCCTCTGGTATTGTGATTGGCTCTTTAAAGGGGGAGAGAGGGGTAAAGTTGGCACTGAATCTGTCAGCCAGTATGTTGACAATATCTGTTAGCTCAGTATAGGAGGTACAATTGTGCAGTATCTCAGAGCAAACCTGGGTATTGCTGTGGAGATTTTTGATATAACTATAGTAGGCTTTGTGGCTGTTTTTAGTGTCTGCTGCAATTCTGCCTTCATAGCTTGCTTTAGAAGTTTGGATGAGGGATCTCAACTTTTTGTTGAGGCTAAAAAGTGATTTTTTCCAGTCTTGGGACTTCACCTTTTTCTGCAATAGTTTCTTCCTTCTGTTGTAGAGTTTATTAATAGCAAGGGACCACCAGATTGGCTTCCTTTTTTTTGGAGGAGAGCATCTTGGTTCTATTGGGTATGGCTCGTTCCATGCATTTATGTGCATGTTCATACAGTGCATTGGTGTATGATTCGGCAGTCATGCATCTATTTTCCATTGACATGGGTGCCGTGAAGTTAGCCACCTCTGTTTTTAGTAGCCCAAAGTCAGCTTTGGAGAAGTTTTTCATGGTGGTTACGTTTGTAGGGGGTGTGGGTGAGATGTGGATTTCTATGGTGATTAGTTTGTGGTCGGATCTAACCGGGGAGGAATTGACTATTGGTGTAGAGTAATGGTTGCCCATGTTAGTAATAACCCGGTCAAGGATGTTGCTTCCTCTAGTGTGGGTAAGAATGAGCTGGTCCAGGGCATTGGAATTGATGAATTCCAGGAAGCTTTGGGCCAGTTTACTGGTGCATGAGTAGTTTTCTCAGTTGCTGGAGAGGTAGTTGAAGTCACCTAGTATGAGAGTGTTGGGTGTGACCCTAGCAGTTTCCAGGGTGCTTAGGAACATGGAGTGAGGGTCTTGGGACATAGTTCGGGACTTATAGCAGGCTACGACCTGAATCGCCATCTTACCCAGTGTTAGTTGTATCTGAAGTACCTCAGATGCATTATGCTGGGCTACTAGTCTGGTGGTGTGCATATCCTTTATGAATATGGAGACACCACTGCCTTTGGAGCTTCGGTCCATGTTCTGGGGCTGAAAAGTGTGGAATGAGTTATAGCCTAGTAGCACAGGGGTGCTTTCTGCTGCTTTAAACAAGGTCTCCATTACAGCACAAATGTCGATGTTCTCCATTTTGAAGTGTCTCGCACTGCTGGTTGTATTGAATTGTTCATTGTACTTTGATCCAGTGTCTACTTATAGCTCTGTGGATTTTCCATTGATTCTGACTGTGTAAAACACTTCACTCCTTGTTAATAAGTTTACAGCATCAACTCATTCTCCAAGTACTGATACACCATCCACATAGAAAGCTGACTGTTTCGTTTCTACTTGATCAATTTGCTTTTTTGTGCGACCTTTCTTTACAAATGAGTGAGGCTTACTTGGCTTGCAAAACTTTTGAAAGTGGTTGCATTTCTTAAATTTGTGGCATTGTTCTCCATATGCTAAACACTTACCTCTTTTAGATTCATGATTCACACCACAAGTGCGACAGTTAACAATAAAGGTAGACTTGGGTTTTGCTGACTCACATTTACGTTGCACTGGACTAGCAGTGGAGCTTGCGCTTTTTCTAGAACTTCTCTGGAAACCCTGTGGCTGCTCCTTGCTTAGGCCTGTTTCTGTTTGCCACCTGTTGCATACTATCTACATTTGCTCTGGACCTCACTGAAACCATGCTCTTGTCATTTGTAAGCATGTTTGTATGCCTTTCTGTCACCTCATGGATCTGAACAATCTCTATTGCTTTACTTAATGTCAAATCAATGTCACAAAAATCTTTCTCACTGCATCACTATTGATACTACATACAAGTCTGTCCTTTATCAGCTCATCTTTTAAATCACCAAACCAACATATCTTAGTTCTGTCTCAAGTAAATTACATAAGCTGCAAATGTCTTCCTTGGGTTCTGGTTCCTTGTGTAAAACAAATGCCTCTATAATGTAATGTTCATCTGTGGGTTGTACATTTCTCTGAACTTGCGCATCAGACACTTGGGGTCCTCCACTGATTCAGCTTGCACAACAATATGGCAGTCTGCACCTTCACCTTCATACACTGCTGGTGCATACACAAATGAACGCTCTCTTTCTATGGCCCTAGATCCTGCTAGGTTCAACAAAATGAATGGCCTGGTATGTGCATCTCTATCTGCATAAACTGCTTGTATAAAAATATTGTACTCTTGTTCAAATAGTCTCCGGTTCTCTTCAATATTCTGATCAAACACAAGTGGTTGAGGTTTTTGAAATCCATCTGCCATATTAACAGATTCCAGTGAAGGATCTTGCAATCAAGCACGAATATATGCACACACACACACATGTACATAAGTAATTGGGATAAATGCAGTTTGCTCAATGCTTTTGTATTTTGCACCTATATTTGCTCTCTTTAAGCTTGTCAGAATTATGCGAATGAACAACATCATAGTACTCTTGAACAACTGAATGCAAAATAACTTCTCGGGCTTTTCAATGCTTTATGACACTCTGTGTATGACACTCTGCAAAGTGGCTTTTCAAATTTCTCAGTGCTTTATTGTACTTTCCAAAACAACTTTTTAGACTTCTCGATGCTTTATTATGCTTTGCGAAATAACTTTTTACACTTCTTGATGCTTTATTGTACTTTGCAAAACAACCTTTTCGGGTTAACAATTCTTTATGAAACTTTACAGAATGGCTTTTCAAACTTTTCGATACTTTACAGACCTTGAGGAATAATTTCTCAGATTGATGCTTTATGAAATCTTCGATTGGTAAAGGCAAAAATGCTAAGGTCATTTACCAGCACTCACCATGGTTGTGGAATTGGTAAAAGTAGAAAAGCAAAAGTCATACATGTTCAAAAGTGATAAAGGCAGAGATGCTAAAGTCATGCATGTTGAAACTGGTAAAGGCAGAAATGCAAAAGTCATTTGCTTGTGAAATTGGTAAAGGCAGAAATGCAAAAATCATTTATTCTTGGAACTGGTAAAGGTAAAAATGCTAAAATAGTTGCTTGGGCTTTATCGATGAAGGCACCAGTATTTGTTAAAGTTATCTCTTTAAGAAACATTGGAGAATTTATGTTGCAACTGGGTAATTCATGAGCACTTTAAGTAAGCTGGACTTGTGCTCCCCAAATTCAATATCTCTCGAAGTATTTGCACTTTGTAAAACACTATATGCAGTACACTGAAATGTCCCCAAAATGGTGGTACCTTGCTAGGTAACTCATTACAGTACAAGAAGCACTACGTAATGGAGGCACTTTACAAACAGACACACCCAGCACAGGAACTTTCCTCAAATAAATATGCTTTGACTGGATTTTCATGAAATAGTTGCACCTTGCACACAGTGAACTCTTTGAAATACATGCACAGTACTAAGCACACACTGTAAGCACATTTATACACTCTGAGATACTTTGAACAATTTTAATTATGTCCTTGTTGCAATATGAAGTTGTAGTTATGCCCAAACACAGCACTTTGCCCAACACAAGCAGTCGCCTTGCTTTATTTTTGCTTACTGTACCCTTTTCTCTTTTTAAATTATTTTGCTTGTTTAAGCCATTTTTTATGCCCAATGTGTTTCTTTTGTGCTTGTTTTACTCTAAACATGCCACATTCTGCCTTAAAAACACTTGTTCTGCCTTAAACATGCTCGTTCTGTACTCTAAAGTCATTGTTCTGTCAAGTACCTTTATCTCAAACATTCTCTTTAGTTAGCAAACATTTTTGTACTTTCCTTCTGCCTGATAATGCTGTTTGTGCTCTTATAATGCTGTTTCTGCCTCTTTTCTGCATCGAGTAAATAAGTCTTATCTTTCATTACCTTTGATTCATTCTGGTTGTGTTTATACTGTTTTCTCTCATTTCTACCTTCACTGGTGTCTCTACATCTCATGGGTCCAAATGTTCTTCTCTTTTCCATCCCACTTCTGACACCATGTCAATTTCATGTTGGTACATGAATAAACGAGTCTTCATGGGTTCTGTTTAAGCAACTTTATACTATACAAACTCATCACTGTAAAGACTTATTGACTATGACTTAACAGAAACGGATAACTGGTGCCAGAGCCATGGCCTGAAGTTAAACGCCAAAAAATGCATAGTCATACCCTTCGGGAAAAACAAGGTTACCCCTAGCTACCATATAAGTGGCAATCCACTGAGCACAGAAAAAGTCATCAGGGATCTGGGGACCCAGGTTGACAGTAGCCTTTCGTTTGACACTCATGTTGCTAAAGTAGTTAGGAAAACCTTCTATATCGCCCACCTGATCATGAAGGGATTCACATCTAGATCAAGGGAGGTCATCGTCCCCCTGTACTCATCACTCATTAGACCTATGATTGAGTACAATGCCCGCTCGAATGTATCTGACCAGACACCTGCTGCAGCTTGAAAGGCCCCAAAAGTTCCTCACCAAAAGGATAAAGGGTCTCAAAAATATGTGTTATGCTGCCCGACTGAAACAACTCCAGCTCTATTCAGTCTCATACCGCTTGCTCAGAGGTGACCTGTGCCTGACATATAAGGCCATGTCAAACCCAGATTTGTTGAATATGCTTCACCTCAAAAAATCTAGATCCCTCAGAACCACAAGGGCGGGAGACTTAAACCTTGACACGGTTATAAATAGAACATGCTGGAGGGACAGATTCATCACCCAGAGACTCCCTATGCTGTGGAACAAAATCCCGGTACATGTGAGGCAGAGCACCTCTCTGGCCTTGTTCAAGAGGAATCTTGACCAATGGATGGGAGATCGCAGATATACCCCAGGGATTACTTCAGTGTCACTGCTTGACAGAGGCACAGCAAAATGATAGGCATAGTTTTTATTCAAACTAAAGGGGTGGCGAAAGCCACATAACTATGGGCTAGGCTTATAAATGCCCTTGGGCAGATAGCCTAGTATGAACCTATGAACCTATGAACCTATTATATACAAACTAACTTCTGCTATCATACATGCTCACTCAATGGCTGCTTCTACAAAATGGCACTAGGGATTGCACGTGTCTGATTATATACGTGCACGCACAGCCTTGCATGCTTTTTAAAGGAATAGCACACACACATTACACTCTGATCTACAGACCTTTTAAGATTAATTTATTCTTCCTGTCCACTAGAGCATGAGGACTGAAGTTGCTACAGATGAAACAGTCTTTCTGTAGATGTTGTGGGCCCAAGCAATAAACACATAAGTTATTATTGTCAGAAAAGGGCATTGTGTGCCCACATTTAGAACACTTTTTAAAACCAACAAGAGCCTTGTCAGCTGCCAAAAATAGATATGTAAAAAACACAAGGGTAAGGGAACAGTAGGGATGGAGAAAAATATGAAAAATTAAACATCTGCAAAAAGTACAATGAAGCTCAAAAGCTACAGCAACCACATCCTGCGGGAAAAGTGGCAAATAAGATCTGAGGTAACTTAAGGTTGAGCTATTATGGGTAAGGGAGAAGTCCAATAGTTTTAAAGGCACCATGAGATTTAGTAACAGCCGAGTTGGATCTGAGGATCGGATCCAAAAGCATCAGTTGAGGAAAAATGAAAATTGACATCAGATCCCATGTTTTCATCTTGTAATCAACATCCTGAATAATGGATCTAACCATAGCCACCAGCTCAGGGGAAATCACAGTCAGACTTTTGCCTTGTAATGTGGTGGGCCTTTTGTCTCTTTTTTTGGATGCACTGTACTAGTGCTGAAATCCCCAGGGGAAGACATATCAACACTGTCAGCAGATGCTGCATCCCTGACTTTTCCTGCACCTAAAGTGTTTGCTTCTCTTATACCTGAACCAGGCAGTAGTACAGGCCTGAAGGATGTGTCTGAGCCTCATGTCATGTGCAGCTCTGGTACTAACAGCACATGAGGTAACTTCGAGTCAAATGAAGGCCAATGATCTAGTAGCTTGACCAAGGCTACTAGTGAGTCACCCTGGAAGCTGATTTATTTAGTTCTATGTTTTTTAGGTCTTTAAGAGGTGAATAGTGGGTAGGGCACCATATCTGACTCCCTCAAGTCAGAAGACAAAAAACTAGCAAGAGCAATATCAAATAATGTCTGCATGGTCAGTCCAGTAAAAAATGGACAAATCTCACTATTCTCCATCTAAATAGCAAGGGATACTCTTTTGAACACTGCACAAAATAAAATGACTGTGGTTTCAGCAACACCACCCAACGCACAAAGTACGTCACAAAAATCCCCCAGTTTTAACAGGCTAATTTCACTCCCAAATGATTAAAAACAGAATAAACCAGTCTTAGACAAGAAATAAAGCATAAACTTGTGATAAAAAAATTTGTCGAAAATGTTTAATAAACAAAATGGTGCAAAATATTGTAATTTAAATAAATAAACATTTACAATGTGATAAATCTGCTCAATTACCTCAAATAATCATAACCCCAATGGAAAAAATATAAAATCAGCAACTTTTCCCATCGATACTTTCAAATGAAGCTTGTAATCAACAAAAACAGTATAGGCCTTCTACTGTAGGTAAAGTAAATTCCCAAGCTTATACAATTTTTCCAATCAGAAAAAAAAAACAGTTAAAACATCATAATACACTATTCAAGCATTAAGAGAAAAAAAACAGAGACATAAAATAAAAAAAATGTTTTGTATCTGTGCTCAGCAGCTGGAGAGTTCCAGGATAAGGAGCAGTTTTACTATGACACTAGCAAACTGAATGGGTCCGGTCTGTGGGTGTGTAAGGCAGTGCCTATACCGGCAGTTGGTTTGCCAACCATACCCACAAACAGGCAGTGAAAGGGACTCTGAGCTTTGGTACACTGCCAGAGTAGGGTAGCAGGGGCACTACTACCCAAATACCAGTAAGGCAATATGTTTGTTGAGCAGTATGTAATCTTGGTATACACTGATTCTTATATATATTATTTGACATGCATGAAGCAGTTTTCTTGTCCTGTTGATCTCTTACATTTTGAGGTACATCAACCCCGCAAAAATGTAAGTTAGACGAGGAAGAGCAAATTGATTTATAGTTTGGACTTTATTCCTAGATAAGAAGACAGTTTTTAATGTTAGTTTTAGTCTTTTAAGGCATTCCTTGCTGTTTCATTCTCATTTGTTCATGTTTTATTGCTGATACTTCATATATTCGCAAATATTTATATACTCCCTTGAGCTCAAGTTCCTTTATATCACTTTCCTGTCTGAGATTGGTACATGGCTTTCCTGTTTTAAATGTTGCTTTTGCACATTTATCATGACCACATGATATTCTTATATTATCTGATAAAGCTTTAAACATTTGTAGTTGTGCTTTCAACTCCTGATCTGATGAAGTACACAATTTTAATTTATCCACAAAAAGTTGATTAGAAGTTTTTAAACAAGATTGGTTTCTGGGAGCCAAACTGTAAACATTGTCTAATCTGCCAAATAAACAGCAAAATGGTTTAAGGGCAGGATAAAAAACAACGGTGACAAATAATCACTTTGGAATGCCTCTCTTTGAATTTTTATCCCTGGGATAATAATTTGTCCTTTGTCATGGCTCAATTCCAAAGTGGTTTGCCACTGTTTTATGGTCACTGTAATGTAATTCATCAATGTAGAGTATATCTTATTCATTTATGAGCATTCCTTAATCCATGTATGTGGGATGCTGTCAAATAATTTCTTGTAATCTATCCATGTCATACTTAAGTTCTTCTTCTTTTTACAATTCTCTGTTATGGCTTTATTTAGCAACAAATGATCCATTGTTTGATGTGATTTTCATGTGTTACTCTTTTTTGGTTTGCTGCCATAACTGATTTTTTTCTAAATGACTATAAACTCTTTCTGCATCAATTCCAATATATAATATGTGTATCGCTGGGAGGGAAGTTAATAGTCTATAGTTTTTGGGTTGCCTTTTACATTCACTCTTAAAGACGAGAAGTATTGTTTTTCCTTTTGACTATAGCTTTTAGGCTGGCTTTTACATTCAATCTTTAGAGAGGAGGAGTCTTTTCTTTTTCTGTTGTTAACCAGGTTGGTGTTTGTTTGGCATAAACATATGCATAATTCTTACTCAGGGATAAACTGTTGTGTAAAGACGTTAATACTTTAAGCCAGACGTTAGGTACTATATCTGGGGCTGGGGTTTTCCAATTAGAAGATTTTTCTTAATTTTGTCTTAGTTTCTCTGTTTGTCACTTCATTCCATTTCATATCCTCTACATTAGAACTCTTTACTGTTTCTTATAATTCTTCTATCCATTCAACATATCAGTTCAGTACCTTTGTTGTATTGAAACAGGGCCTTCCTAATATTTCTCCAAAATATGTCTATTTCTTCTTTGTTGTGGTGTTTCTTTTCCTTTTGTTTTGTTTCTCAGTTCTTTACAAACATTTTTGGGTCATCAATTAATTGCTTACTTTGTAGTTACCTTTATATTTATTTCCACACCTCTTATGTTTTTCTTCTTGTGCTGACATTTTAGTTTATCATCGACAATAGTGTAAGACAGATCCTGGTCTATTTTGATACTGTATGTTGCTTTTTACCATGTCTAAGTATTTTAGATGATCTGTTCCATTTTCTATATTTGCCTAAGAGTGATACTTTTTATCTTGATTGCTTTATTGTTTTCTCTACTCAGTGTTTCATAGTGATATATTACTTGTTACCTTCCTTATCTTTGTTACTCTACGTTTCTGTGGTAACACTTCAGCCATTATTAGTTTATCTGCATAGTAATATATTCTATTTATTAATGTTATATTTTATGAATTCATGATTTTTTCTTAATAGTCCTAATTAATGTGCTTATCTGTTTTACTAATCTTCTAACATTTTGGTCTTATTTATTTTCTGTGCTCTATTTATTTGAATTATCTTAATATGTCAATCTATCATTATTAAATCAAGCAGGTCTTCCCTTAAATTGTTTTCTACTGGACTGAGAGCATCTTCTTTGCTCTGTTTCCTGTGAGTATTCCAAAAAAGTCCAAAAACATCTTCCTGTAATATATCCTCTTTCAGATGCATGCTGCTTCATCTGCTGCTCCTTCAAATGGGAACCCAGTGGCCCATCACTCTGTGACATTACCTTTGTGCTTCCCGCTATTTCCTTTGTAACTTCAAAATGGACTTTTGTACTGGTCTCCTGAAGAAGGTTACAAAGCATCAAAATGTGGCAAATCTTCAGATACCTCCTGCTCCTGTATCTGGGGAACCATTATTACATCATGTTGTGGCATTACCTGTGTTAGAGACCTCTGCCTAAATCCTCCAATTCACTGATAATCCATAACTTCAATTTCTGTTTGCTTAACTTCAGTCTTACCAAATCTCTTTCCTAAATTCCACCTTTGTTTTCTTATTTTTTGTTGTGAAATTTTCCATATCTGTGTTCCTTTGCCTGGATTTCTCTTAAAATATACCTGAAGCTACGTTTTTGTTTGGATTAGTTTGGCTGTCTCCTTTGCATAAATATTGCACCCTGCCAGTCTCATTTTCATTCCCAAGTCCATGTTTCTTTTTTATACCTATCAAAAATCTTTGGGTTTTGTTCTGTATATTTTTGTACTTTCTCTGTCACTTCTCTTTCAAGATGGCCCAACGTTTCTTCATTTATGTAATGTTTTTCATGGCTCTGTGGCATTATAAACATATAATTTTTTATTTGAAGCTTTTGATAGTTTTACATGTGCAAATATGTTTCTTTCCTATATTTGTATCTCATTCTTTCAGAATATCTTCCACCTGGAAATTCTGGCCTTCTTGCATAATAGTAACAATATATAATTTCTTCCTTCCTCAATAGTCCGCTTTGTCATCTTTATGGCTCTTTTTTTGCCTGTCAGTATTTGTGGACTACTTCCTTCCTCAGCCACAGTGAGTCTATCCTTCTGAGTCTGGCCAACTGTTCTAGGAAAGTTTCCAAGTGCCTTTTTTTCTAGTCCTGGCACCAGTGAGTGCACCAGGATTGGGCACATTTTTAACCTGTGACCTGTGAACCCAGCAGTATTTTGTATTTTTTAATCAACCCTTCTTCATGATATATCAGTGTCGCCTTAATGAGATTTTGTGAAAACAGGGTCCAAAATGTGAAAGTACTTGCTAAGACCTGATGATAAATTCATTTCCAGTAACACTACTCTCTTTTTTTCTTGCTAATTTCATCTCTCTATATCCACTGTAGGAGGCTTTTGATATGGACTGTTGATATTAAAGAACAAGAAAGGAGGAAAACAATGACTGTGTATTGTGTACTGCTATTGAAATGGTTGTAACAATTCAGTCATATAACATTGTGGAAACTGCCCTTTTGTTTTCTCTTTTGTGTCCAGAACAGCAAATTTATGGGATATGATGCAGGAGAGATGATGATACTTAAAAGATCTAGAACTTAGCTGACATATGAAAGAGACTACATGAAATGTTTCCCACTTCATATAGTTAAAGTTAACACACCTTTATTAGAGCTATATTCCACATCTCTACCAGGGCACAAACACAATATTTTGAATTATACAAAGATAGTTCATTAACATTCAAAAATGTGCATGTTCAACAATGCCCATTATAAATCCAGCAAATACAACAAAGTTTTGCAGTTTTCTTGAGCTAGAAGGTCAAGATGTATGTACAGAAGGCAGAGAATATATAAGAAAAATCAGGTACATTATGCAAAACTAAAGAAACGTACCTGATTTTTCAAGTATTTTTGTCCTGTCTCTCTCATACTTCTAAACTATCCTGATTTCACCATTTTTTAAAGAAAAAAGAAGCAACAGAGATCTTTCTTTCTCCAATGATTACTTTCCAAAGCAATGACGTACTGCGTAAGAGTGGGAACGCAAGTCCCATACACATGCACAGTACATCAAAAAAGCGGCAGAATATGGAAACAACGTGGAAGAAAACCAAGGCACCATTATACAAAGATATTATTTAAGAAAAGTAATTTCTTTCTAAAATAATGTCATTGTACAATAGCATTAACTGATGCCTGGGTGTGGTATATTGAAGATTTATCCATGGCTTCTTTTGTTTAATAACTCAGGCTTCACCCTCATACTACTTGTTGGTTATTGCTATAATACACACAAATGCCTCTCCAAGAAGACTTCAGAGGATTTTTCTCAATTAGTCAGCCGTGGTGGTACAGCAGTAGCGTTGTTGCCTCACAGCAAGAGGTTCTCCCATTCAATTCTCGGCTAGAGTGCCTTCTGTGTGGAGTCTGCATGTCCTCCCCACAATCGAGTGGCATTCCAAAGACATGAGTGAATGGCTGTGCCTCCATTGAAGGTTTGGCGTCGAGCTGGCACCTCGGCACCATGAAAATCTACTGCCAATCATTAGTGGACCAGAGTTCCGCTGTGGTGACCCCTAACCGGGAAAAGCCGAAGGAACAACAAGACAACAACTGATGGAGATGTGATGAAAAAGACAGAGAGGGCTGGAAACATTTTTTTGGGAATGCATCAAGTTGACAGACTTTAAAAACTCCCTGAAGAGTACTTTGATGGAAATGTTGCGGGAGTAAATTATTGTAACTAAGGAGGTGATTCTTCTGATCTGGGATATAGGCTCTATATTATCTGCACAAAGACTTTACTAAGTTTAATGCTGTTGGCTGCCAAAAAATCCGTAACTAAGGAGGTGATTCTTCTGATCTGGAATATAGGATCTATATTATCTGCACAAAGGCTTTACTAAGTTTAATGCTGTTGGCCGCCAAGAAATCAACTACTGAAAAATAGAAAACAAAATCTAGACCAAACATAATGGAAATTCTAAACAATGTAAAAGAGATAAAAAGAACTCTAGGTGGCATCTTTAAAAGGGGTTGGAGCAAATTTCATTGAAATAAATGGAAGTTGTGGAAACAATGCACGCACAAGCAGAATAATCTTCAGGAGGAGGAATGTGGAATTAGAAAAGGCACGAACTAAGAATGTTATGTAATGGAGGAGTGAATGAAAATTGTTAAAATGAAAGCATGTATCAGAGGTCTAGTTAGGGCAGGCAGAAGGGGTTGCTACCCTGGGCATAAGGTCTTGGGGCATGACTGGCATATACCACTGGTTTGGAAATATAGTATCAGCATTCAAAAATGACTACTGATATAGTACATGCAGTCACAGCTAAAATGGTTTACTACAATTTCAAAGTGCAGAATAGCCTTTTTTGGTCCTCAAATTTTTGAGACTTTTACCTTCATAATTGAGGGGGGACCAGATCAGGGAACTGCGCAGAGTACCAAACAGACTAGCTACTGTTCTGCATATATATTAATGTATATAAGCTCATGTTAATGTTTAAAATGTGATGATTAAAAAAAAAGATCTTAAAAAAACTCTTCCTTATAGGTAAGCTCTTTGTTGCCCATGGAGGGCTTTTGGTATTGCTGATCATATATTATTACTAGTCAAGCTTGCTAGAACTGGCCTTGAAGAAGGGCTGCCTACCTAGATCAATGACTATATGAACTCCAGTGTCTTTTCTATATGAGACAACTTCACCCTGTCTAATCCTACTACTTCCAGAAGGGCTAGACGTACCTCCCTGGACTACATGAAAAGAGACATGGAGGAGCTCTACGACCTTGTAGCCCAGGCAGGTATGACCTAGCCCTGAGTAGCATTCTGCCATCACCCAGAATGATACCACAGTACAAGGACAAATTGATTGACTTCAACAATTGGCTAAGCTTCTGGTGTCATTCTAAGGGGATCCAGTATCTGTCTGCTTGGGATGACATGGTCGACAAACCATGATGCTTTGCCACAGATGGCCTTCACCTGTCACCTTTGGGATTCTAGATACTGGCTAAGGCTCTTGCTGACCCTATAGTGCCTTTTTTAGGCAAGGTTCAAATAACAAATTCACCATCATAACAGGAACAGGCAAACAAAAACTGAGGGTAATGCTACTCAATGCTAGAAGTCTAAATCTCAAAATGCACTCACTCGAGGCACTCCTTAAAATGGAGAACATCGATATCTGTGCAGTGACTGAGACCTGGTTCAAGGCTCCAGAGAGCACCCCTGCACTACCAGGCTATAACTCATACCACACTTTTTGGCCATGTAACCTTGACCAAAACACCAAAGGTGGAGGTGTGTCCATATTCATTAAGGATATCCACACCTCCAGGCTAGTTGCTCAGCATATTGCATCCAAGGTTATCCAAGTGCAACTAACTCTGGGCAAAACTGCAATCCAAATTGTAGCTTGCTACAGATCCCCCATCATGCCCCAGGATTTCCACTCCTCTTCTCTTGATGTACTGGAAAATATTAGGGTTCAACCAAACACCCTAATAATGGGTGACTTCAACTACCCCACCATTAACTGGGAAAACTACTCGTGTACCAACTCCTTAACTCAACGCTTTCTGGAATTCATAAACTCCAATGCCCTGGATCAACTTATCCACACCCCCACCAGGGGCAACAATATCCTAGACCTAGTCATTGCCAACATGAGTGACCGGTGTTCCACACCTGAAGTCAACTCCTCGTTGGTCGGATCCAACCATAAGCTAATCACCCTTGATATCCACAGCCCACCCCCATCCCCCATTAAGGAAACCACGGTAAAAAATTTCTCCAAAGCCAACTTCATGCTTCTTATGACAGAAGTGGTGAACTTCGTGACACCCATGCAGATGGATAATACAGTTACAACTGCTGAATCATACACAAATGCACTCTATAAGCACTTGCACGAGTGCATGGGTCATGCTATCCCAAACAGAACCAAGACACTATCCTCCAAAAAAAGGAAGCCAATCTAGTGGTCCCCTGGCATAAACAAACTGTATAACAGAAGGAAGAAACTGTTGCAAAAGACAGTATAATCCCATGAGTGGAGGAGCTCCCAGGTCAGCCTCAGTAAGAAGCTGAGATCGCTTATAAGATCCTCCAAAACTAGCTACGAAAACAAAATCACCACTAATTCTAAGGACAACCACAAAGCATTTTATAGCTATGTCAAGAATCTCAATGGCAACACCCAGATCTGCTCTGAGTTACAGCACAACGGCATGAAAATTACAGAACCAACTGATATTGCTAACATCCTGGCAGATAGGTTCACTGCTAACTTTACCCCCCCACCCCCTAAAGGGCCCATATCTATACAGGAAGAATGCAGAGTCCCTGTAATCACAACTACGCAGGTAAAAGCTGCACTCTCTAAAGCCAAAAACACAGCATCCATGGGACCGGACAACATCCCAGCCTGCGTTTTATATGAACTTCAGAACGAACTGGCTCCCTACTTAAGCACCATGTTCAATAATAGCCTCACCTCAGGCTTTGTTCCCACTGAATGGCGCACAGCAACAATTATCCCACTCCACAAAGGGGGAACCACCACTGATCCTGGGAACTATCGAACTATTAGCCTGACGACCCTGGTCTGCAAGGCCATGTAACGTATCATCATGGAACTCATAAACAAAGACATTGGTAACCTCCAAACTCTGGATCCCACCCATTTCAAGTTTATGAAAGGCAGATCATGCCTCCTGAATCTGATTGACTTCTCTGAGGCAGTCACCAAGGCTGTAGATGAGGGTAAGGTGGTTCACATAGCCTATCTTGACCTTACCAAGTCTTTCAACACCATCCCCCATTCTGGAATTATAGCTAAACTCACTAAACTAGGTATAAATCTCTACATCACAAGATGGGTTGCCAGCTGGCTCACTGACAGAACCCACACTGTAAAAGTTGCAGACTCCAGATCTGACCTCAAAGCAGTGACAAGTGGAGTACCACAGGGTTCTGTCCTGGGACCCCTCCTGTTTGGTATCTACTTCTCTGAGGTACAAGCTAAGACAGAAGGCCTCTGGCTAACGAAGTTTGCAGATGACTGCAAACTAGGAGCCATAGTCAAGTCCCCAAATGATGTGGACATCCTACAGAAGGGTCTCGCTGAGACAGATGCCTGGTGTCAGAGTCATGGCCTTAAGCTCAATGCCAAAAAGTGCAGTGTCATCCCCTTTGGTAAAAACTCTGTACCCATAAACTACCACATAGGCAGCAATCTACTTAACACCGAATGTGTGATAAAAGACCTTGGGACCCAGGTGGACAGTAGTCTCACCTTTGATAGTCACATCGCCACAGTAGTCAGGAAGTCCTTCTACGTGTCACACCTCATCATAAAACGGTTCTCATCAAGGAAAAAAGAGGCCATCGTTCCCCGCTACTCATTGCTCATTAGACCCATTATAGAGTATAACGCCCCTTTTGGAATGTATCTCACATGACATCTGCAGCAGCTGGAAAGGCCACAGAAGTACCTCACAAAGTGGATTACTGGCCTCAAACAAATGCCCTACACTGACCGCCTCAAAAAACTCCAGCTTTGTTGTGTAGGTTTAAAGTTTATGCCGAGGAGCAGATGTCATAGTCTGCTTGCTTTAAGATCCTCCTTTGCTATTTTTTCAAGTTCCTCTCTCCCATCCTTTTCTACTCACTATAAATGACAACCTGCATCTATAATTCATAGGTTCATAGGTTCATAGGTTGGTACTAGGCTATCGGCCCTAGGGCCTATACAAGCCTAGCCATAACAATTCCTTGGATATTTCTTCCCACAATATTTACTTCTCCAGGCCCCTGTCTAGCAGGGCGACTGACATGATCCCTGGGGTGAATTTCCTATCTCCCATCCAATCATCAAGGTTCCTTTTGAAGAGGGCCAATGAGGCGCTCTGCTTGATACGTATGGGCAGTCTATTCCAGAGTATGGGGAGTCTCTGGGTCAGGAACCAATCCCTCCAGCATGTTTTGTTCATTGTGATGACAAGGTTTAGATCCCTGTAGCGTGTGGCTCTGAGTGATTGGGATTTCTTTAAGTGGAGCATGTCCAGCAGCTCAGGGTTTGACATGGCCTTGTATGTTAAGCAGAGATCACCTCTGAGTAGATGATATGCTACAGAGTATAGCTGGACTTTTTTTAGATGGTCAGTATATGGCATCTGCTTTAGGCCTGTGATTCTTTTAGTGAGGTATTTCTGTGGCCTTTCGAGCTGTTGCAGATGTCTTGTGAGGTACATACCAAACGGGGCATTATACTCTATAATGGGTCTAATGAGGGATGAGTACAGTGGGACAATGACCTCCTTTTTTCTGGATGTAAAGCCCTTAGTGATGAGGTATGCCACATAGAAGGATTTCCTGACTGTTGTGGCAATGTGGTTATCGAAAGTGAGACCACTGTCCCTATGTCTCTCATTACACTTTCGATGTTTAGTGTCCTGCCACCTATGTGGTAATTCATGGGTACATGTTTTTTTCCAAAGGGGATAACTATACATTTCTTGGCATTAAGCTTGAGCCCATGGCTCTGGCACCAGGCATCTGTTTCTGTAAGGCCCTTTTGTAGAATATCCACATCATTTGGGGATTCAGTAATGGCTCCCAGTTTGCAGTCATCTGCAAACTTTGTTAGCCAGAGTCCCTTATTGTTGGCCTGTACTTCAGTGAAGTAGATGCCAAACAAGAGTGGTCCCAGGAATGAACCCTGAGGTACTCCACTTGTCACTTGTCTGAAGCTGGATTTGGAGTCGGCTACTTTTACTGTCTGGGTTCTGTCAGTAAGCCAGTTAGCAACCTATCGAGTGATGTAGGGATTTATGCCCAGCTTAGTAAGTTTATCTATGATTCCAGAGTGGGGGATGGTGTCAAAGGCCTTGGCGCGGTCCAGATAGGCTGTGTGGACTGCCTTACACTCATCCACAGCTGTGGAGACTGATTCGAAGAAGTCAATCAGATTCAGGAGACAAGATCAGCCCTTCACATACCCAAACTGGGTGGGGTCCAGTGTTTGAAGGTTGCCAATGTCTTTGTTTATAAGTTCCATGATAATGCGTTCCATGCCCTTCCAAATCAGGCTTGTCAGACTGATGGGACGGTAGTTCCCTTGATCCAAGGTGGATCCTCCCTTGTGGAGCGGGATAACTGTAGCTGTGTGCCACTCGGTGGGCACGAAGCCTGAGGTGAGGCTATGATTAAACATGACACTTAGGTGAGGTGCCAGTTCATTTTGTAGTTTATGTAGTACACAGCCTGGGATGTCATCTGGTCCCATGGATGCTGTATTCTTAGCTTTGGAGAGTGTGGTTTCTACCTGTGTGGCCATGATTATTGGAATTTGGCAATCTTTTGGTATTGAGATGGGCCCTTTAGGGGTGAGAGGTGAAGTTGGCACTAATCGATCTGCCAGGATATTAGCAATATCCTTGGGATCAGTATATTTAATGCCATTCTGTTGTAACTCAGAGCAGATCTGAGCATTGCCATTTAGATTCTTGAAATAACTATAGAATGCCTTGTGGTTGTCTTTGGAATCTTTGGCAATTTTATTTTCGTAACTAGCTTTTGAGGATTTTATGAGGGATCTCAGCTTCTTACTGAGGCTGGTGAGGGAGTGTTTTGCATCCTGGGATTTATTTCCCCTTTAATAATTTAATATTACTTCTCTTTTTCTAAAATGGTATTGTACTCACATGTAAGCCTAAACAATCTTTGTACCACCTCTGCAAACAGAATATTCTTTTGTGACATAAATATATGTACATCATGTAATGTAATTTAATGTATAATGCTTATTTATTTATTTAGCATTTGTTTACTGGGAAAGTCCAACTTGGAATGAGCCAATTATCAGCAGATGCCCAGGGAGAAATACTCCAGACACATGTCTTTTAACATGGGAAGAAAGAAGAGCACCCAGAAAAAAACCCACATGAATGCAGGGAGGACATGCAGACTCTGCACAGAAGAACCCCAACCAAGAATTGAACCAGAACCAGAAAACCTCTTGCTGTGAGGTGACAATGCTAACTGCTGAACCACTGCACTGTCCATATCAAGCTGATATCCGTAATGTTTCTTGTTCATAGTTAAGCACTAGGCTAGCTGCCCTTGTGGGCCATTTTAAGCCTAGTCAATCTCCCATTCAAGGTAAGAACCAAACTCTGTACTTTGCACCTATGTGGTAAACACCTTAACTATTCTGCCAAACCCCAAACCCCTATAAAAATTGTACTTTGATCGTGTTATATATTATATTAATTTTGTAATTCCTATGCTTCTCATATATTATATTACTGAAAGGGGTCTTTGGACCAGCCCAAGCAACCAGATAACAAACGCAATAAATAACTTAATACATACATACATACACAAATACATACATACATGCATACTATATATGTACATACATAAACAGATACACAAATAGATACATTCATGCACACATACATACATACCAACATATATACATGCATACATACATACATATATACATACATATGCATACTTATAGTTATGTCAAGAATCTAAATCTATTTTTCCTTGCATACCTCTCAACTGTCAATATTTTTTAACTGTTCCTAAAAAATTTGTGGGTTTTTCTGGCAAATCACTGAGAACTGAAGTCACGAAATAGTGACATACATTTGAGTTTCAAACTTAATATCCTTCAGAAAAATGCATGTTAACACAAACCCTGCTATTCTGGAAATTTTCTAAGTTTATAAGAGCCATATTTAAAATCTGTCCCTATTTTTGGGCTTTTGTCCCCCATTGTTCTAGGTTTTGCCCAGATTTCTTGCGCTAAGAGCTTGAGAGGTATGGTCGTTGTGGTCTTGCATCTGTTTCATTGCTTTGGACAACCCTTTACATGGTCTACCAACACTGCATACACACAGATGAAATCATATTCCTGCTGTTAATGTGAACACTCACACAAATGTACTTTATTTACATGCATCTTAAAGTGCAGGGAGGCACAAAAATTATCAGTACTGACTTAAACTAATGAAGTCATCCTAAAATAAAATAAAACCATATTAAGAAAAGATGACAGAGTAAGTGTAAAAAAAAGGAATAAATAGTGTTACGTTAGAGGGGTTAAATGGCACATGGAATGGAAAGGTTTCAACTTCAGGGGGACAAAAACTAAAGGAAAAACTGATAGGACAAATAAGAATAACAAGCAATCGGTTCAGCTTACTACACTAATAGCTGAAATAATGGAAGATTTTAAGTTAGCTGACCCATTTTAAAACTATAGAAATAGTATAACTACTTGTAAATTCACTTATTATTCACCATATCACAAGTCTTGGTCCAAGATAGATGTATGTTTAATATCTGCAATCTTATTAAATAATACAATCATATACAATAGTGAACCTAGGACAATATCGGATCATGCAAAGATAAATATTACACTAAAGTTGTGGAGCTCAGTGCAAGGACCCCAAACAGTTACGAACTAGACGTTAAATACTAACTTACTAAAGCTTAAAGATGTTTCACAAAATATCATAGACATTCTCACCCAAACCTATAACAACCTAGAAATAGTAGATATACCATATGACATTCAATGGCAAGTTACAAAAGCCACTGTTAGGGGTATATTACTTCAAACAGCTGCTTTCTATAAAAAAAATTAAACAAAGAAAAAGTCATATTAATAGAATCAAAATTAAAAAATATAGTCAAAACTGCAAATAAATTATTCACCAGTACTTGAAAGTCAAATGGTTACACTAAAAGGCAACTACGTAAAATTCAAACACAACAGTACTCAATCAATGAAATTAAACTCCTCCACAAACATGCCGAATGGGCTCAATCGCCCTCAAAAGCACTGGCAAGAATCATAAACATTAAAAATCCTCCTACCAAAATAAAGTGACTAAATTATGATAACAAATTTGTAGAGAAGGATGAAGAGATCATAGCGGCTTTTGAAGAGATATACCAAAAACTATCTGGCCCCCACGACCAGTTTAATGAGTCATTATTCCATCAATTTACTGAAGAGTTACTATTTCCAGTACTGAATGAGACACAAATAAATAATCTTAAAGCTCCCTTAAGTGTAGAAGAAATCATTGCTAATGTAAATAAGTTGAAACCAGGTAAATCACTAGGGCCTGATGGTTACGTCGTGGAATTTTACAAGACTTTCATGAAACAGTTAGCTCCAATACTACTGAAAGTACATAAATACATAATAAAGTATGGTACCAAAGACCTGTATATCAATAACTCAAAGACCTGTATATCAATAACTCAAAAACTATGCTTATACCAAAACCCAAATCTGATGCATCAAACCCAAACAACTACAGGCCGATAACACTCATAAATATTGATATTAAAATTCTTTCTACAATACTAGTTAGTAGAATCAAACAAATCCTACCTCACATTATATCTTTTGAGCAACTAAGCTTTATGAACAACAGACAAATATATGACAACACAATTACTACTGATTCAATCATTCGTTTAAAAGCGAATGATAAATGCCCTAGCTATGCATTTTCAGTAGATGCGACCAAAGCTTTTGAAAGAGTAAATTTTGATTTTTTATTAAATATACACAAGAAATTTAGTATTCCTGAGGACTATATAGACATGGTTAGGGCTCTGTACAAAAATGCCACAACAACGCTGTCTATAAATAAAAAGCAATCAAAGCCTATTCAAATAGTGAACAGTACAAGGCAAGGATGCCTACTATCACCTTACCTGTTCAATATATACATAGAACTTCTGCTGCTTAAAATATCATCAAGAACTTTCCATCATATTATGAATATTTCCAAAGTCCCAATAATGTATACAGCTTTTGTTGATGATCTTAACATTTATTTTGAATTCCCTAATACTGATTTGAATAAGATACTAAACTCCATTGAAAAATTCTCAAAAATATCTAATTATGCGATTAACCCTAATACATCAGTCATATTCCCTCTGAATACTCTAGGACATAAGGAATTCTATTTCCCTGAAACTGAAATTAAAGTCAATTACAGAGTTTAGTTACGGAGTTGCTGTTCTGAACTGTTTATAAGTTTCGTGGAGGCCAGTGCTTACTTGGGCCAAAGGGAAGTCTCTGTGTTCACCAGTGGCAGTGGTTAACACTGAGCAGCCTGCCTGTCCCTGTAGGAGTGGTTACTGCCTAGAAACTGTAGTTTTATTGGCCATTTTGGGTCAATTCCAAACTCCTTGATCTCTCTCTCTTAAAACCCTGCAACTGCATGGTTTTGGTGCTTTTTCAGGCTTAATAGTTGTTGCTGAAGCACCTACCAAGAGGAGAAAATGCTGAGAGAAAAAAGGAGCCACTTTTGAGATTTTAAGTATTTTCTTCTGATTTATTTCTTAGAAAAACTGCATTGCCGCCTACTTTTCTGCCATTTCTTGCTTGCAAAAGTTGATATATGTGTTAAAAACAGTATTTAGAACATACCTAGTGCCCGTTTATTGCATTTTTTGTGTTGCACTTCAGTTAAAATCGTTTTTTCTTAAAATTGCATTTTACCTGCCTCTGACCTAGCACACACATGTTGGGGTCATTTATTGCACTGTTCTGACTAGTTTGCTACTTGTGTGTCTCTGCAATCCTTAAACAAAAATAAAAAAACTAAAAAAACTTGCTATTTTCCCACTTTCTATAATTTTAAAAAAGTTCACTTACAGAGTTGCTGTTCTGAATTGTTTGTAAGTTTCTTGGAGGCCAGTGTTTACTTGGGCTAAAGGGAAGTCTCTGTGTTCACCAGTGGCAGCGGTTAACACTGAGCAGCCTGCCTGTCCCTGTAGGAGTGGTTACTGCCTGGAAACTGTAGTTGTATTGGCCATTTTGGGTCAATTCCAAACTCCTTGATCTCTCTCTCTCTTAAAACCCTGCAAACGCATGGTTTTGGCATCTTTCCAGGCTTCATAGTTTTTCTGAAGCACATACCAAGAGGAAATAATGCTGAGAGAAGAATGGAGCCACTTTTGAGATTTTAAGTATTTTCTTTTGATTTGTTGTGTCTTTCAGATTTTCCCGGTTAGGGGTCGCCACAGTGGAACTCCGGTCCGCTAATGATTGGCAGTGGATTTTTACATGCAGAGTTGCCAGCCCTGATGCACAACCTTCAACGAAGGCATGCCCATTCAAGCATGTCTCGACACAGAAGACGCTCTAACTGGTGACTGAACAGGACAACGTCGTACTGTGAGGTGACAATGCTACCGTGGCACCACTGCATTGCCGCCTAATTTTCGGCATTTTCCTGCTTGCAAAAGTTGATATCTGTCTTAGAAACAGTATTTAGAACATACCTAGAGCCTGTTTATTGCATTTTTTGTGTTGCACTTAATTTAAAATCGTTTTTTCTTAAAATTGCATTTTACCTACCTCGGACCTAGCACACACATGTTGGGGTCATTTATTGCACTGTTCTGACTAGTTTGCTACTTGTGTGTCTCTGCTATCCTTAAACAAAAAAAAAAACAAAAAAATCTTGCTATTTTCCCACTTTCTATAATTTAAAAAAAAGTTCAGTTACAGAGTTGCTGTTCTGAACTGTTTGTAAGTTTCTTGGAGGCCAGTGTTTACTTGGGCTAAAGGGAAGTCTCTGTGTTCACCAGTGGCAGTGGTTAACACTGAGCAGCCTGCCTGTCCCTGTAGGAGTGGTTACTGCCTAGAAACTGTAGTTTTATTGGCCATTTTGGGTCAATTCCAAACTCCTTGATCTCTCTCACTTAAAACCCTGCAACCGCATGGTTTTGGCATCTTTCCAGGCTTGATAGTTGTTGCTGAAGCACCTACCAAGAGGAGAAAACGCTGAGAGAAGAATGGAGCCACTTTTGAGATTTTAAGTAATTTCTTCTGAATTATTTCTTAGAAAACTGCATTGCCGCCTACTTTTCGGCATTTTCTTGCTTGCAAAAGTTGATATCTGTGTTAGAAACAGTATTTAGAACATACCTAGAGCCTGTTTATTGCATTTTTGTGTTGTACTTAATTTAAAACTGTTTTTCTTAAAATTGCATTTTACCTGCCTCTGACCTAGCACACACATGTTGGGGTCATTTATTGCACTGTTCTGACTAGTTTGCTACTTGTGTGTCTCTGCTATCCTTAAACAAAATCAAAAAAAGAAAAACATCTTGCTATTTTCCCACTTTCTATAATTTAAAAACAGTTCAGTTACAGAGTTGCTGTTCTGAACTGTTTGTAAATTTCTTGGAGGCCAGTGTTTACTTGGGCTAAAGGGAAGTCTCTGTGTTCACCAGTGGCAGTGGTTAACACTGAGCAGCCTGCCTGTCCCTGTAGGAGTGGTTACTGCCTAGAAACTGTGGTTTTATTGGCCATTTTGGGTCAATTCCAAACTCCTTGATCTCTCTCTCTTAAAAGCCTGCAACTACATGGTTTTGGCATCTTTCCAGGTTTGATAGTTGTTGCTGAAGCACCTACCAAGAGGAGAAAATGCTGAGAGAAGAAAGGAGCCACTTTTGAGATTTTAAGTATTTTCTTCTGATTTATTTCTTAGAAAAACTGCATTGCCACCTACTTTTCGGCATTTTCTTGCTTGCAAAAGTTGATATATGTGTTAGAAACAGTATTTAGAACATACCTAGTGCCTGTTTATTGCATTTTTTGTGTTGCACTTAATTTAAAATCGTTTTTTCTTAAAATTGCATTTTACCTGCCTCTGACCTAGCACACACATGTTGGGGTTATTTATTGCACTGTTCTGACTAGTTTGCTACTTGTGTGTCTCTGCTATCCTTAAACAAAAACAAAAAAAACAAAAAAATCTTGCTATTTTCCCACTTTCTATAATTTAAAAAAAGTTCAGTTACAGAGTTGCTGTTCTGAACTATTAGTAAGTTTCTTGGAGGCCAATGCTTACGTGGGCTAAAGGGAAGTCTCTGTGTTTACCAGTGGCAGTAGTTAACACTGAGCAGCCTGCCTGTCCCTGTAGGAGTGGTTACTGTCTAGAAACTGTAGTTTTATTGGCCATTTTGGGTCAATTCCAAACTCCTTGATCTCTCTCTCTTAAAACTCTGCAACCACATGGTTTTGGCGTCTTTCCAGGCTTCATAGTTTTTGCTGAAGCACATACCAAGAGGAGAAAATGCTGAGAGAAGAAAGGAGCCACTTTTGAGATTTTAAGTATTTTCTTCTGATTTGTTGTGTCTTTCAGCTTTTCCCGCTTAGGGGTCGCCACAGTGGAACTCCGGTCCGCTAATGATTGGCAGTGGATTTTTACATGCAGAGTTGCCAACCCTGACGCACAACCTTCAATGAAGGCACACCCATTCACACATGTCTCGACACAGAAGACGCTCTAACTGGTGATTGAACAGGACAACGTCGTACTGTGAGGAGACAATGCTGCCGCGGCACCACTGCATTGCCGCCTAATTTTCGGCATTTTCCTGCTTGCAAAAGTTGATATCTGTCTTAGAAACAGTATTTAGAACATACCTAGAGCCTGTTTATTGCATTTTTTGTGTTGCACTTAATTTAAAATCGTTTTTTCTTAAAATTGCATTTTACCTGCCTCTGACCTAGCACACACATGTTGGGGTCATTTATTGCACTGTTCTGACTAGTTTGCTACATGTGTGTCTCTGCTATCCTTAAACAAAAACAAACAAAAAAAAATCTTGCTATTTTCCCACTTTCTATAATTTAAAAAAAAGTTCAGTTACAGAGTTGCTGTTCTGAACTGTTTGTAAGTTTCTTGGAGGCCAGTGTTTACTTGGGCTAAAGGGAAGTCTATGTGTTCACCAGTGGCAGTGGTTAACACTGAGCAGCATGCCTGTCCCTGTAGGAGTGGTTACTGCCTAGAAACTGTAGTTTTATTGGCCATTTTGGGTCAATTCCAAACTCCTTGATCTCTCTCACTTAAAACCCTGCAACCGCATGGTTTTGGCATCTTTCCAGGCTTGATAGTTGTTGCTGAAGCACCTACCAAGAGGAGAAAACGCTGAGAGAAGAATGGAGCCACTTTTGAGATTTTAAGTAATTTCTTCTGAATTATTTCTTAGAAAACTGCATTGCCGCCTACTTTTCGGCATTTTCTTGCTTGCAAAAGTTGATATCTGTGTTAGAAACACTATTTAGAACATACCTAGAGCCTGTTTATTGCATTTTTTGTGTTTCACTTAATTTAAAATTGTTTTTTCTTAAAATTGCATTTTACCTGCCTCTGACCTAGCACACACATGTTGGGGTCATTTATTGCACTGTTCTGACTAGTTTCCTACTTGTGTGTCTCTGCTATCCTTAAACAAAATCAAAAAAAGAAAAACATCTTGCTATTTTCCCACTTTCTATAATTTAAAAACAGTTCAGTTACAGAGTTGCTGTTCTGAACTGTTTGTAAATTTCTTGGAGGCCAGTGTTTACTTGGGCTAAAGGGAAGTCTCTGTGTTCACCAGTGGCAGTGGTTAACACTGAGCAGCCTGCCTGTCCCTGTAGGAGTGGTTACTGCCTAGAAACTGTGGTTTTATTGGCCATTTTGGGTCAATTCCAAACTCTTGGATCTCTCTCTCTTAAAAGCCTGCAACTACATGGTTTTGGCATCTTTCCAGGTTTGATAGTTGTTGCTGAAGCACCTACCAAGAGGAGAAAATGCTGAGAGAAGAAAGGAGCCACTTTTGAGATTTTAAGTATTTTCTTCTGATTTATTTCTTAGAAAAACTGCATTGCCGCCTACTTTTCGGCATTTTCTTGCCTGCAAAAGTTGATATATGTGTTAGAAACAGTATTTAGAACATACCTAGTGCCTGTTTATTGCATTTTTTGTGTTGCACTTAATTTAAAATAGTTTTTTCTTAAAATTGCATTTTACCTGCCTCTGACCTAGCACACACATGTTGGGGTTATTTATTGCACTGTTCTGACTAGTTTGCTACTTGTGTGTCTCTGCTATCCTTAAACAAAAACAAAAAAACAAAAAAAATCTTGCTATTTTCCCACTTTCTATAATTTAAAAAAAGTTCACTTACAGAGTTGCTGTTCTGAATTGTTTGTAAGTTTCTTGGAGGCCAGTGTTTACTTGGGCTAAAGGGAAGTCTCTGTGTTCACCAGTGGCAGTGGTTAACACTGAGCAGCCTGCCTGTCCCTGTAGGAGTGGTTACTGCCTAGAAACTGTAGTTGTATTGGCCATTTTGGGTCAATTCCAAACTCCTTGATCTCTCTCACTTAAAACCCTGCAAATGCGTGGTTTTGGCATTTTTCTAGGCTTTTTGATAAAAAAAATTTTTGGGGGGG